>NC_071982.1:19620979-19749576 GCF_026283585.1 Hylaeus volcanicus
TAATCTTAAGTTAGTTCATCCTACGATGAAAATTATCTCCGTGAGTTTAACCCTTTGCACTATAATTGCTTCCTCAGGATTTGGGTTTCGTGAGACTGCTCAGAAAGAACCTTTTAGTATACCTAGAAAAGGTAAGAATGACTTCTTGTATCGAAGTGCACATAAAACTTATCTCGCCAAACATTCCCGATTAGAGATCTCGTTAAAAGTGACCTCATAGCGCAGAGGGTTAAATTTGCATATTCTCGCCTCTCATGGTATCACCCAATTTGTAAGTTGTATGCCATCTAGAACTATTAAGAGATCGCATCAACTTATACGAAGTACCGTAGGATTAAGTTTTACAGCTAAAGTTTGTATCCGTGTTATCTCCCTTTCACTTTTCTGCTCATTCAATACTTCAGCCGTATCAGCTGCAGTGTGATAAAGTCCACGTTGTTATCGTTATCATAAGTAGAAATTTGCAGATCGATAGTCGCCGAAGTCGGGTGATTTCCTAATTATTTTGACCTCTATCTATTTCCGTTTAAAGAATATTCGTTAAACAATAAAAATTCACCAACAATTAAGACGAGATGAGAATGACCGGTAAGGTTCTATCGAATGAAAAATGTACTACGATCGTCGAGTAATTAAGGAAGCCAGAGTAAGACGCTTACGTGCATTCTGGGGGATGAACACCACGGTGGAGGTTTCCATTTCGATCATCAGGAACGATTCCCTTTTATCGCCGCTATCGAACTTTTTCTTTGGGCGTACGCTCGCTGAAATCACGGGAACACCGAGCGAAGAGCCGACGTGAACCGAAAATAGATACCCCAAAAAGTAGAGAACCACGAAAAGTTCGCGGTCGGATCTCAGGAATCGCTGGATTCGTCGGGGACGATTGAACGAGCCTAGCAATCAAATACTATTAAACCATCGCAGACGTAGATTAATTAAGGCTCGACGAGAATGCACTGAAATCTGAAAATCTCAAGTCACTGAATAATCGACGAGAAAAAATCCAGTGTTCGATCTATTGGGTATAGAAATTAATTTTGTATCTTCATATTCAATCATTCGTAACTCTAGCTTGAGTAACGGATTACAAGTGTGCGCCGCAATATGCACAGAATTAATTTCTTCGTCTAATGCATAAAATAAAAAATAAATCAAAAGAAAGTCGAACGATATTCTGATTCCAGTGTCTCTTTATCGAGCCTCGCTCGATCTAGGACCACGGTAGGTTACTGAGCTCCGATGCTGGACGCTTGTTAACGTGTAGTTGGATTGACCAAGATAACCGTGATACAATTAACAACTGCTAAGGTTTCGCAGCGCTACAAAAGCGAAGAAAAACTCGAAATTGGATTACGAATGAGGCAACGATCGCCCTGACGTTTATATGAACGTTCGCGTGGAACGAGAACAGTTGGAAATCTCACGACCTGTGTCCACACGAATCCGGCAGGGAGCCGATAAGGTTGATAAAGATTCCTTCCAGAGATCACTATCAGCGGATAAACGACGCGTTCGTCTGTTTACTTTGCCTTTCAGCGCGTCCTTTGTCCGAGAAAGACAACAAAAACGCACGAATGTCTGTTTCTTGGCGAACCGTGTACCCAAAACGAGACTTTCTTTACTTTTTAATTTACTTCTCCCTCAACGAGGCAACATACTCTTACGCATATGGATTTCAAAGCCGACGGAACGTGTTGATTTTGACAAGGCGCGATTCGATTAAAAAGCAATGTCCCGGGAACACTTTACACACGTGATTATATCGGCGTACGAAGGTATCGCCGTCGGTAAACGGCGAAAAACGACGAGTTATTCGACGCGCGGAACGGATCGGTCGATATGCTCTTAGCGTGTTTACAGATCGAATACAGAAAGTGTACTAAAATCTTGACGAGGCTCTCCGCGGTTCGCGATCGGGCTTCTCGAGTCTCTCCGCGTGTTTCACGTGCCGACGAAGTGCTCGACTGTTCTCAGCGCGAGACAATTATAATGTTAAACGTACCGGCTTGCTGCCTCCCTCTTTCTTTCTTCCCTTCTTTCTATTTTACGGTCAGAGCAACGCGGCCTCTGAGGTGTCGTGACACTTGCTCGTCAATCAGGCGTCGAACTATCACAATCGTACGCAACGCGCATCGCGATTGCAATTGCTCGACGACTCTTTGCACGATTTTCGTCGATAGCGAAGGGAGACGTTAAACGAACTCTCGGTACAAAATATCGATAGGTGGCGGGGGAATCGAATTCCAGAAGTAGAGATTTTGTACTCGAGGGTTTTTAGAGATTATTCGTACGTTCGCTCGAGTTCAGGGAATATTTACAGTGGGCGTAGAATGTATTCGTACACGGATATATTTCCAAAAAGAACTATGTAAAATTGTAATTTATTAACTTATTTTTTTATAAACAATGACATTCTACGTATTCTCGGAAATGTCTAAAATAGATAGATTACAAAAAAAAAAATAGCTATTTATGTAAGTTGAAAATGTTGAACCAAGAAGTATTCGGACAACTGTTTAAAAGTACTTTACTGGAAATTTTATGTTTTCTAATTCGCACGGAGCAATAAACTAATGTGACTATTATTACATAATATAAATCGTGAAATAATAATAAAAATCGTCATAAGAATCGTACAAATACTTATTGCTTCTATACTTTCATCCACCTTTCGCATTGTTCGGACTATACCTATCTTGGAGACTTCCGAGAATACGTAAAATATCATTGATTATAAAAAAAAGAAGTTAAGAAACTACAATTTCACAGAAAAGTTTTTTGGAAAATTGATCGGTGTACGAATACATTCTACGCTCACTGTAGGATTTCGACTGATGCGAGGTTGAATTTTTGAGGTTCGAAAAGCTTCTATCAAAATAGATACATGGAGTTTATACAGAAGAAATATCTGATTCTGATCGATACAAAGGGATGCCAAATCGAGATGTTCTTGAATACAGATCGCTATTCATTCGAAGCTCCGAGGTCAAATGAATGTACAATAAACCATGTTTGGAATGTATCGCAAACAAACGACAGAACCGATTAAAATTCCTCCATTCTCGTTAATATTTATATGGTCGAGTCTGACTAATCCAAGTACAGAAATGTCCATTTATATCGAAAGAAAATGTTTTCGAACCTGTTACACTTTTATACCGTTAAAATTCGCGATCTAGTGGTAACTTTCTTCCGCTAAGAAACGAACGAGGGCTTCTTTTGAAAAGAAAGCAAAAAGACGGTCAGTCATGATGCCATATTATTGCGTTACTTCTAAGTCCGGTATACATGCGACAGATATGATTTCACCGACCCGTGTAGAATAATAGTTTAATGTTACATGCACCAAAGAAAACGAGCTAGTCGAGAGCGTCATGCAACGTGACTAACAAAACGTACAACGTAAAATTCTCCGTAACAATATTAAAACTAATAATTTTAAATAATTTCAAAATTATTATAGTTACTAACACAATGCATTCGTTTAGTTTTCTGAATTCGTGTAAATTTCTGAAATTGAATAATACTGCACGGTGATATTTCAATTCGATACTGTTCCAGTCCATCGTCATAACTGTTATGTATATTTTAAATAAACAGAAAGACAACGGAGATTGTCCGTTGAAGATGGTTTGTTTTGACTTCTCTTTTGTTTAATTAGAGCTAGCAATCTACTGCGCGCTATTTAGATTACTCGTCTACGCCGATTAAGTGCCTATGATAAGAAGGAGGAGGCAACACCTAATTGCGCTGTAAACATTGCATTTCGAATATTCTACGATAGAAAAGCAAGTAAAATTACGATCTATGGCAACTGGAAATCCCTTATTCATAATGTACAATGATAATTCACGTGTCATCGTACCATTGCAACAGCATAAATTTCATCCAATGTTTTCGTAACATTGACCGTCGGCAAGTTTCGCATAAAAAAAAAAAACACATTGTATACGATGGAAAAAAGATCGAGGAATGATACCCAACAACGCAACGCACGAAACGGGGCCTCGAACGAATTTAAATTTCAAGGATCTATAAATCTGTCGTAAACGGAAGAAAAAAAGACAGTAACGTGGTGTAAGTGGCTAAATTAAAGCAGTTGAAGTCGTTTTACCAAATAGTTGGTAGGTTAGGTCGGCTGCCGTATTGACCGGGCAGTCACGGCGCTGTGTATTGACGCAAAAATTTGGCGCCCTCAAAATGGTCGTCCGTGCGACCCAACGAATTCTCATATTTTCCCCCATATTGAATTAAACTTTCCATTACTCACCACTTCTCTGCATCGTTCCAACGAATTGTTACAACAACTCATTAAACATAACTCTCCTGGCCGTACAACGTGAGATGATGTTTTAGCGAACAACCACCGACGTACCCATCGACGCGACACCGATAGCCTATCACACACCCGTGCACTCGTACCTTAACTCAGTCGGACAGTCTCTCTGGCATGCGTTTTCAAACGATCTCGAAGGGACTCGAATGGAAATCGAGATATGCGTGCGCAGAAATGCGGTTATGACAATCGTTCGACGAAACGTTTCGCAGCTAAATGACTTTCCATGAACAATGGACTGTAAGGGCGAGCATCTTTGCACGAAATGGTTCAAATTCGCGATCGCAAGGATCGCGAACTGTTTTGCCCTTTAAATATCACTATTGTACAGTTCTAACTGGCGTAATTAATTAACGAAGTTATAAAGCGAATTAAATTTAACAAAACGAACCTTGCATCCGAACTTTCATCCTGGTAATTTAAAATTGAAAGTAGATCGTATACAATTTTGTGTACAGTTCTTCGAACATTGTAGGTTTCTTTTAACGATACCAGCAGTTGAGAATTATAATTTGAAAAAAAAAACAGATATGCGCGCTTGATACGTGAGAACCACCTTGACGAAATAGGAACATTTGGCTGTATTCGGTTGGGAACTGCAAGTGGGAAATGTTGGTCATCGTGCAGCATGTACTCCAAAACAGTGATGAGCAAAACCCTAGGCTTCGAATAAATCTGAAGTTTGCTGATATGTCTATCTCCGTTCCTCTTTCGAACATTTCCCAGAGGAAGAAACGAGACAAACACATCGGCAAACTTCAGATTTATTCGAAGTCTAGGGTTTTGGCCATCTCTGCTCCAAACAAACTAAACAAAACTATTACATCAATGGATTGTTGCGTTCCGCGATCTATGTTAGGGACAAATTAATTTCCACCATCACCCCTAGATGGCAGAGCAGAAATTCGTTTGCCCGTTGTTTTGCGTGTGTGCATGACTCTCTGTAGTTGGCGGTTCGATTTGAACTTGGTTGGCGCTAATTACGAATTTCGTTTTTCTTGTTGCTTGCATTTTATTTAATCAATTTGCATAGAAACCGTTATACAAGGTACATACAAGACAAACTTTCTTTTATGTTCATTTTTTCTTGTTAGTAATACGATTCTTATCGCAGGTTTTAAAAGAAGAACCAGGAACAACACCACCTCGTTTGCAATTTCATGCTTTTGACGATGATTCAGTACCATTGGAATGGAGACGACAGTCTTATCGCAATCTAAAGGAACTTCTAATCAGTGCCTAATTTACATTATTACTTCATGTAGGTCCGAGATAGAAACCTTAAAAGAATGAGTTATCAATTTTACCAGAGACATAAACTTATACTTTTATATATTATATAATGTTACTGTAAATATTTTAGCTGACCAAATAAATTTGTCTGGTTGTATTCTTCTCGTCTATTGCTGAATTATACATTTATATAACTCGATTACGTATTTATAACGCGAGCTTATTAAATATAAGTGAAATACTTTCTCGTGCCTGTATTTGTAAATAAAATTCCGAGACGTTCCTCGAATAAAGCGCGTTAAACCAATTTTAAAGAAATTTAGAGGAGAAATATTGAAACTGCTAAAATTACGAGGGATGGCGAAGAAGGGGTAGAAGAAGTGCGGTGACAGCGGATTCCATTCTATGCACAGGGGTGGGAAAATAAAACAAGCGCCACTGAGGAGACTACCGACGAATCGTTGCCCAGTGTCTCGAGGGGCCGTGAAGAGGTTGCTGCGTCCCACAAGGTGCGGAGAATTTCGAGGGTAGTAGCACATTCGACACAACCCTCGCGATCTCCTGGTAACCTACATAGATACCAGCGTACAACGAAAAACTAACAAGATTTTTTGTGACGATTATTTAAAAAAAAAAAAAAGAAAAATACAAAGAATTAAGGTTAATATTATCAATGAGCTGCTTGCAAATCAATATTTGTAAATCGTGGACCTATCAAGATACAGTAGATTAAACGTGACGAACGTGAAACCCAGCCCTCGGCCTAAATATACATTGCCACATGTATCAATGTGATTTCGTACCTGTGTTCGACGGTAATGCGTGTCTAATCGTAACATAATGTATCGTTCTAACGTGTTAAGTTGAGAAAGTGACAGTTTCGATATTGTGATTAATCAATCTCAAATCTGAAAAAAAAAATTATCGACTACCGTTTTACCGCTCCGATCAGCGCCAAATGAATTCTCTATAAAATGACAGTAACGTGCCCGAACATTACACAGGAATCCAATGTCTTGGAAGAAGAAAATAATTCGAAGACGTATCGCGTGAATGCACAATGCATCGATAGTAAATAATATGGCGCGGCTTCATCTGCAGTCCGTGACGTCAGAGTCACGAAACGAAGGGGATGTTAGTGATTCGATTTAAGAGACGAACGGTATATGTGGAATTGTAGAAAAAAAAAACGTGGAAAACGTTACCGTTGAAAAGTCGTCACTGTTGCAACGTAAAACATCGTAAATTACTTTACGGAAATATATCTAGCAGCAATTGAGACATTGGATAGAAGAGAACTATTTACGACGCGCGATTAAGCGATTATCAACGTCACACTGCGACTGATGACAGTCGATACCAATAATCGAATTTCGCTAAGATTGATTCAATTTTGTTTGCTATAGTTGAAAAAATAAAAATAACGTTTATGTAACTCGAGGATTCGAGATGATACGAAGAACGTAAAAAAAAAAAAAAGAAACACGATAAAATTGATATTAGAAACAAAGAGAAGCCTAGCTTCGACGTGAGATGGGAGCTCAGTAGCTCGCTGAAGGGATAGAAAAAGAAATATCGAACCAACGGACGAGGTCCCCCGATTGCGAAATAGAGATATCGAAGGCGAAAAGCAGCAGGTTGATGTAAAGTGGGGAGATATTGAAATGGGTCAAGAGTATCTCTACGATGACAGTGTCCGTTGTTCGACTTCACGCTCGATGTCTTAATGAAGAGATCCTCCTGTGAACTTGTCACAAGAATCATTAAAATCACAGTAAACACCATTGTTTCTCGACGAGATTATTCGCTTCTTCGGAATGTCATTGTTCATGCGACGGACTCGAGACTCGTTGTTTCGATTAATCACGGGAGAGTAACGTGCACGGAAGAAACGGAATTTTTAATTGTTTTTCTCTGGGGGGAGGGTAGAATAAAACCGTTGAAACGGAAATGAGTATCGACGATGATTGACGCGAGCACAATTTTTAATTCGATTACGCTTCATCGTTGTTAGTTCCATTATAAAACTTGAACGGAATTGCACGATGCAACGGGTTGCGTGCAACGATTGACAATGTGATTACGTTGCGTTTGGAAATTGCCGAGGATAATACGAGTAACCGTTCGAGAGGCGCAGGAAAATATCTTTCATGGTTTACGGGTCGCGCAGGATAACGGAAGCGACATCCACCACGGGGACCACTTGGCTGTACAATATTACCACCCCAGGTAAATCGAATACTTAATATATTTGAAAAATAAGACGATTCGAAAAATATATTTAAAGAGAGCCAATATCTGTTTAACTAAAACTTCTGTCGGCTTTGACTCGTAAATTCTTGTTATTAAATGGAAAAAAAAATATTTTCAGCGATCACGAACATCCACGAGTAAGATCTTGGAAGATATTTAAAAGGGGTCAACGTTATTTTGTTGCATCTTTCTTTGGGAGATTGACCCGATGTTTTGATTGATCTGCCTGACGTAATATTTAACCGATCTACCGCGTTTATTTTTGAAACACTGAATGAATGAATTTATTAATTTTATACGTGAAACGGACGTTTCGTGAAATATTACGCGACAAGATTCCCGCTCTTCTCCCACTTTCACTTTACCTTTTCTTCGAACGAACGACATTTATCTTATTAACATAAGAGAGAGCGTTCCAATACCCAAAATTACATTCACTTTCGTACGAAAACGAAGCGTAGCTTTAACTGTATGACAGAATTATTTCTTTAGTAGGCTATTTCGACCTGAAAACCAAGAGAAAACGTTAACGATCACAAAACATCAGTAATCAGTAAATACCTAGCTTTTAAAAGAAGTTTGAGATACATCTTTCACATTAATCGACCTGGCAATTCCAATATTAATTAATAACAAGAGTACAATGACATAGAGTACAAATATTCCTACAATTAGTTAGTAACGTTACTAAATGAAATCAAGATAAAATTTATCAAAATTCATCGCATGAGCCTGGATAATTGCCAAGCTACGCGTACGTTGGTATCGCTATTAGCTCCGCATTGCGGATTGGAATACATTTGTTGCGTGAAGAAGAGGACGTTCACGCGACAGAGAGACATAACCGTCGAATAGATCAGATGTAACGTTTCAGAAGAGATGAGTAGCAGCGGTGGGTTAGGATTCGGCGTCGGCGTCGGTGTCGGCGTCGCCGGTGGGCCAACCCTCGCAGCCGCTCAACAGGGCCAAGGGGTAGCCGCTCTCCTGGTGATGCTCGCCGTGCTCTGCTTCATCTTCGCCTATTGTTGCTGGGGTGCGCCCTTCTGCAGGTCTCTGTGCAGACGACACTGTTGTTGTCGCCTCGAGGATCCCGAACCAGACTCGCGATTCGGCAATAGCGATCAGGCGATGGTAGCAACGCCAACGATTATACTTTTGCCACACGGTAGGATGCTTGTTGTGGATGGTACGATCTTCACGCAGTTCCAAACGGATCCCACTGGTGAGATTGCAACTGGATAATAGCTTAGTAAACAATGGTCACCAAAGATAGATTCCTAGAGGCTCTTCTGAGTTCTGTAACGTAGACTGTTTGAAGCATTTGGTAGCTTTGCGTTCGATAAAAGAGACTATAGGACCTAGAATAAAATTGTTAGTCGGATCTAATCGAGTTGGCCGCTCGAGGCCACCTATGACTTCCTCTTTTCGCACAAACGTGCGAAGCAAAGATGGGCAAAGTTCTAATAACAGATTATACACAGAGAAAACGCATGATTTAATTGATTCGAACAGTTACAGGCCCACGTTGTTATTCGTTCGATCTAAATTATTCCACGACAGTTTTATTTAGATAACAACTTTGCCCATCTCCGATACCAAGAGGGGAACTGGCGTAACGTATAAGTGGGAGTCGTGTCTGGCATTATTCACAGCAAGGCAAATGACCTTAAGCGGTCGATCGATTTTGATCTGACCGTAGCGCGGTATATCGCATGTTTTACATATTGCGTACTGACGTTACGACACAGGAGGAATATTATTCGATTAGATTATTCTGTTAATTTGAAATCTTCGACTTGGAAAATTCAATTAATCTCACAGCGCCGTGTTTTATTTTTTGGCCAGGTTTGGACTTGGTGGAACTAGGTGATAGTATGTTACGCGCTCAAAGGAACCCGCGCAGCATAAATCGGCATCAGCTTCAGAACAGCCAGGGTAGCATACTCGAGATGGATGCAGAAACGCCTAGCAAAGATAGTCTAGGATCCATAGGTTGTTTTCCACCTCCAACGTACGAAAGTATCTACGGAAAGGAGGAGTCAGACATGCCGCCATCGTATTCCGATATCTTACTGCACAGGTTGATTACCTACATGAATTCCATTAGCGTGAACCAACAATTCTGTCTTTCTTCTAAGTTTAATGTTACGCATATCGTATCGTAGCTATCGAATCATTAATCTTACTGGGTAAATTAAACTTACTATTCAGCGATTTCATGTTTTCCATCAGGTTCGCCAATCTTCCCCACGAAATAGACATACACAATTACTGTCACGACGGCAAGGAAGAGATCGAAATGCAGAGCCTGGACGGTTGTCCCCACATACTAGGCAACCCCATGAACGCGTTAACGTATCCCTACGCAACGACAGTGACGAACTTCTCGAGTCAGAGTTTTCCACGAAGAAACATTTCGAGGAATCCATCCATCATCAGCAATCCACTCGACAGTTATTACGTAGACAACGAACTAGAACTTTATCGAATGACACAGGAGATGGTACCGCGAGTGTTCAGTAACGCTAACTTCGAGGCCCTTAGAACTTACCAAGACGAGACTTCGTTCCACATAGCGAATGAAAACGACAGTCAACGACAGGCTGAGCCATTGCCCAACAATGAAAATCATTGTGCGCCTAATAACATTATTCGAAACAACGAAAGAGTGCTTCTGAACGGTACCGAAGAGGTATCTAGAAACGTAGCCACGGGAAATGAATTAATGAACACGAGAAATATAGCTCGAAGCATGTCGAGAATTAGCCAAGAGAGCAGAAACAACGTGGACAATTCGCAGAGAGATAATCACGAGACAGAAGCGATTTATGTTCGACTATCCCGGCCTGAGGATCGTGTTAATGGTCAGTCCTTGCAGAACAGGTGTACCATCGCGAATGAGATTGATAGGTCGAGGACGCTAGAAGATCAATCTAGTCATACATTTGAGAATGCTCAGACAATAGATGAAACCAATCACAACAACGAATCTAATCCAACGGAATATTACCTCAGAAACAGAAACGCTGACGACAGCATTGGTAGATCCCAGAGATTAGAAACCGAGTCTAATTATTCCGACGAGGAGACTAGGAATTTTGGAGCTCTTGCTGATATTCGCGAAAGTCGCGTATAACGGGAAATCTAAGGATCTATCAAATACACGTGATTTTAAAAAAATTCGGTACGAAAAATGTTATTATCGTGTATATGTTGATAATTGTGCCCATTGAAAAAATATATATTTATGATAGGAGCATATACTGTCTTTGCACAGCTCTCGGTTCCATGGTGCTTTTTTTCATTAATCTTTTTAATTATAAACATCAATTGTACATAAAATAGTAGCATTATTTGCAATCGAATTTATCATCTGTTTATTTGTTTTCTCGAATTAAAATAAGCCTTTAATTTTTTATTTAAAAATGAATAAAAGAAGTTGGAAAATTTATAATTTTCTCGTTAGTTTTACGTTACTCGAAAATAAAAACAAACATCATACAATAATTACGATATTTAAGAAAGCCTACCAGAACGTGTACAAACGATTAAACTAATCTAGTTAGCTGTTATCCAAAACAACCAGGAAAAATCATCAAATATTATATAATTGAAGTTCCAAAAATAATTTTATATGTGAGAAATGTACAATCAATTTAATTATGGCACAATAATTGAGAGAAAACAATGTGGTAAATTAGTTCAGTCCGTCCAAAGGTTAATCTACACAATAGGTTCGGTAAATATTAAGAGAAATAATTACCGTAAATCGAGTTAAATATTTTGTACATGTTATTAGTAATTCGTGCTAGATACCATTTATTGTACATTTGCTTTTTATATTATTTTACTATAAAATGTAACAAGCTCGTTAATGTCTGGCATACAAGCTTAGCTCAAAATGCTTAAAATTTTTAATTCTACATGTCCATAAAGTCGATAACATATTAATTGCATAATTATCATTGCGAGAAAATGATAAAAAGAAAATATATATAAATAAGCTGTGTATAGAATGACTGTTAGACAGGATAAGTCCTATGTACAGATCAAGTATATGCAAGTACGGACCTAAATTAAATTTGACTCATTACTCTAAAATAATGTGACCTAAATACACAAAGGGGTGTATTGTATCATTTTACAAAAAAAAAAAAAAAATATCGCGCTATTCTTAAGCCATAAGTAAATGGCATAAATAAAATGAAAAATGAAAATTAATTTTAGATAGAATCACATATATGCGTATAAACATATGATAAATTATACATTGTTCACATTATTATTACTGTTGTTGCGTAGCTCAAGAAATATCAAATATAAGTTATTATTAAAATAAAATATTTAATAAAAATTTAGTATTTTTTTTTTTCAAAAATTGTTTTAAAAAATAAGGGCAACAATTTTAATAGATTTTAATGCAAAGGTAAAGATTAAATTAACAATAAAGAAGCATATTGAAAATGATTTCTAATTGATTCTACTAACATATTCAGTAATAATAACTTTCCAATATGATGAGTTCAGAAATAGTGACAACATACCTTCAAATCAATTTTGTATAAATGATTCTTTGATAGATGCACAAACATTCTATATTTTCATAAAATTTAATTATCACTATCTATATCTTCTGGTGCAGAAGAATCTTCATTATCACTTTTACGATCCCAATCCTTCAGCTTTGTTCCCATAACAAAGTCATCCCTTAACACACTCCATACTCCTTTTTCCTTTAAGCAAAGTTGTGCATTTTTATTAGTGTTCTATTATTTTTTGCAACTTAAAATAATGTTTATGTAAAGTGTAACATATTTACTTCTTCCTTATTTTTCTCATTCTCACGTGATTCATTTTTGACATCATTATCCACTTGAATACTTTTACTTCCACCCATAAGAATGTCCAAAAATGAATTTTTATCAATACTTTTAAGTACTTGTTCTCGTTTTCTTTCCAATGGACCAGCTTTTGACAACTTTTCATTAATGACCCCTTGTTGCTGTCTTACTGCATTAAACAATTGTACTACACCTCTGTAAAAAATGAAGGTAATATTTTTAATTATATTGAACAAATAACTAAAATAACTTCTATCCTTATAAAATGACATAATTACTTTGTAGCAATTTTTTGTAATACTCTTTCACGTTCTCTATCTGTTATACTTGGTTTTACTCTAATACCCAAATTGTCTTTTCTCCTTTCTTTCAATTGTGTAAGTGGTCTTTGTACTTTACTCTTAGTTTCCTCTGGTTCTTCTGTTTTAATTTCCTCTTTCACCTTTTCAATCTCAAATGATACATCTTGGCTTTTTTCTTTCTTTACATCACATAATTTTTTTGCCTTAGATAAAACTATTGTCTTCTTACGCTTAGGTTTCTTTGTACGCAGAATTTTTTGCATAGCATCTGCCCAGTTTGGATTTCCTTCAGATTTATGAGTACTAGATTCATCATCGTCGGAATCTGTATCTCTATATCCTTTATCTGCGCTTTCCAATTCCTGTTCTTCAGATTCCATAGCATCTTCATCACTGTCTTGTTCATTATCATCACTATCTTCCCTTATTTCCACTGCAACAATATTTTTTAATCAAAATTTTAATATGAATATTGAATAAAATACAATGAGATAAATATAAATTTGTAGAATTTTTCTTAGAAAAGATTTTGTAGAGATCAAAATTTTAGGTTAAATACTTTTCGTACAGAAAAATTTGTAATGTTAAAATAGATTTCAATTCGGACCTTGAGGTTTTTTCGGTGATTTGCCGATTTTTGCCGTAGTATCTAATGCAATCATCATGAATAAGAAATATGAAAAATTTAAACAAATATACAAATTCTATCGAACACAACACTTCCTAACCTCTTTCCACGTGCTATCTGTTTTGATCGGAATGAGAACTGAAACACATCACAAGAAAGATACTGAATCACATCGGAAAAGCTTACAAAATAATTGTAAATTTGATCATTTATTTATGAAACTAAAGAGAAATCGTGAGTATGATTTAAAATGATATTTGATGATATTACTATATGTTTCTGAAAATAATTAATATTTTTGTTAACAATGGAATAATCTATATACAGTAGAACACCATTTATATATCATGGAAAAAATATATATTTAGGATATATAAAATAATGTATACATTACATACAGTTTGTAAACAATGTATATTATATAAAAATACTGCTGAATATAAAATGTTCAGTAAATTTAACCATGTTTATGTTAAAGGATAATAATTAAAAAGGCATGCCCAATTTATAATTCCGAATCCAAGCAAGAAAGAAAATATATGAGAAAATATATCAAATTAATATTCTAATGCAATTTAATAACTGTAATATTATATAGTACACTGTAACAACAATATCAAGTAAACTATGCTATGTATTTCCAAATTCTATTGGTATCATGTTTCCACAATCGTCAAAATCAATCCCACATTAGAAAATAATTCATTAAAAATTTAAAATACCAATGAAAAAAGAAAAAATGAACACTTCATTCGTGAATAAAAATATTAACAATTTTTGTTTCTTCTCGTACAACTACGAGCTTGGCGTATATTCCTTTGATAATTCTAAAACATGTAGAATGACATCGTCTACTGTCTTTGTTGTTAAGAGAGATTTAACTGTTTCATCTTGTATAACAACGGTAAACAGAAGTTTAACATTCTCCCTTAATCGTTCAGTAAAAAGTAAGCCGCTGTCTGATGTTAACGGCGGATGACCGCATCTTCTAATCACGGCTTCTAAAATATCTTGAATAGGGGCATCAGGCCACCCAAACAGCTATAAAATGCAAGATACGTTAATTCAAGCGTAATGATAATAATTATTATTATTATTAAACGTCATACTAATGCATACCTGAAGGGTTTCATCATCGATTAATATTTTTAAAAGATCCGAAATAGCTTTTAGTAATTCATCGGTAGTAAGTCTCCTAGACTCTCCTTTCTTTGTTTTCTCCGCAGCAATTGTTGCGATATTATACATTTGCGTTTGCAAATGCTTTTTCTCCACTTCGTTCATAACGTCTTCCAATAATTCACGATGCTTTGCTTTGATGTGCCTCATTAAACAATCTTGTCGAATGTACACTCTGTTGCATTCGATACACGATTGTGGTGGTTCTCGTCTATGAGTATTCAAATGAGCTTGCAAGGAAGACTTCGTAGAGAACGATTTATCACATTTGTCACATTTAAATGCTGAAATAAGAAAAACATTTCCAATGGACACAGTATTCTCTTTTTATTTTACTTAAAAATCATAATATCGAAATTAAAAATGTTGTATCGTACATTTAATTCCCGTATGGAGTAATGTATGTTTCCCGAGATCTTCTTTTCTTATAAATCTCTTCTTGCAAACTTTACATGTAAATGGAGTTGCGCCTTCATGGACAAATTTTTTATGAACATTTAAACGAGCTTTTCGACTAAATGCTTTACCACATACATCACAGTAAAAGCCATTTTCTCCAGTATGATGAAATAAGTGTGCTTTTAACTGAGCTGCCTGAATGAATGATTTGCCACAATACTGGCATACATATGGTTTTTCACCAGTATGAGTTCTTTGATGACGATTTAAAGTTTCTTTAGCAGCAAACTTCTTTTGACACTAAAATAATTAAGTTTCCTATAAACGCTGTTTTATGAAGCATTAAATTTAATTCGTATGGTATAGTTAAACGAGCCTGATTTTTATCCGCTAAACATTGTTTTAATAACTATAAATACAGGCATTTAAAGACAGTAAAAACTTACATCACGTTCCCTATCCATAATGCTTGCTTGTAATAAAATGATGCGAGAGAATAACTATTATAAAATACTATTTGAAAAACTAAAATTAGAACTAGAACGAACAATACTTACAAATTTGCATTCAAATGGTTTCTCTCCTGTATGCACGCGTCTATGCTTCTTTAATGCAAGAGATGACAAAAATGTTTTTGGACATAAATCACATTGAACTGGTCGTTCTCCTGTGTGTACACGTTCGTGAATTATCAATTGATGACTGGTAAAGAATTCCTTAGAACAATATTTACAAGGCTTCTTTTGTCTTTGTACAGTTCCAGTATGCGTACGTAAATGTTCGCGTAAATTATCCTTACGCGTAAAAACTTTGTTACAGTCCTATTAAGATATAACATATCATTTAAGTAATTTGTCTAACTGTATACGAATTTTATACCTAATATGGAAATGCGTACTTGACAACTGTATGTATTAAGAATGTTGCCATGACAACCAGACTGCATTATATGACGATTTAAATGATAGCTTCGAGAAAAATAAGTATCACAGGGTTCACATCTGAAATTCATTAAATTATACTATGCAGTTATTAATTCTTACAATCAAAGAATACCATAAAAATTCCTTTAAATGCTTACTTGTAAATTTTTCTATCGGCATGAGTGGTATAACGATGTTTATTCAATGACTTTTTATCACTAAACGTTTCTCCACATTCTTTACAAGAACAAGAATTGCATTGCCAGTGAATTACTATACCATGTCTTTCTAAAGATGATTTTTTCTTAAATGAAAGGTCACAGTTTGAACACTTATATTCACCACCACTATGAGCTGTTTTTAAGTCTTCTGCGCAACAATGGCATTGGGTGTCAGGTACTGGCATAATTATTGGCTTATAATTATTATTTTTTTGACCATCAGAAGTAGAATCTGCAATTATTAGTGCACAAATGTTGTATGTGTTTAAACAAAAAAACATGTATAGATTGTAATATATACCTTCGGTATTGGTATCAACAAGACAATATGAATTGTCATCTTTATCATCTTCATCCGAATCATACGTTTCTAGATTATTTAGTTGTAAGATACTCATGGAATCATCTTCTTCCCTACACACATCTAAATGCTCCTTCAACATCTATTAAAATGATCAATAATTTCATAAGAAATGTGTCATAAAATACATATGTTTACTTTGAATTTAAAAATAATATTAAATAAACAAGTTAAATTCTTACATCCTGAGACTGAAAAACACGATGGCATGTTACACACTCATAATCTGTTACAATTTCAATAATTTCACCACCATGAGCAATAACTGCAAAAGCATAATAGACAACACCACAATAAATAAATAGACAAAATCAGACAACATAAAATACTAAAATCAATTAAAAAAACTACATAAATAATACATGCCTTTCATGTCACTGGATTCTGGTTCAGTGGACATTATAATACTTTCTTGACCATTATGTGAGTCTGCAATAATCAAATATCAATATGAAGATGTATATAAATTATAACTATGCATAAAAAGTTACCAAATAAGTTCTCCAAAGTTGTATGTGTTATCATCACCGTGTCCTCAACTTTCACAAATTCTACAACAAAAATGATGCACATCGTATATTTTACATCACCGACGTACTAAGTACAATTTGATTAATCGAAAAAGAAATAATACATACCCAGTATATTCTCCATTGTTTATCTTCCTTGTAATTAAGAGTAACGAAAGATTGTTTGGGCTTTTCCGAAAATCACACACACTTTTGTAGTCGCCGTTCACAACCAAGAATGCGTGCACATAAATTAAAATATCGTAGTTACATTTGTAACTCGATAATTACGTTTTCGAAAAAACAGAAAGTACTTGAGAAAAGTACCAAGAATAAAGTCGAAGTTTTTGGTATTCCTGTGACACTTACATTACGATTCCAAGCTTGTTTCGGTCATTTTCATTTGCCCCTGGAAGAATAATCCCTGTAAACCGAACGCACAATAAAATGGCCTACGCCAAGGGGCACGCCTTCCATATTTTTACCTAACCACACGTTTTCCGTACATGGAAGTAAATTTTAACAACATTTCGATGTACATACACCGTTTCCTTGTATTTTAAGAAAATTTTTATTGCTATTTTCATTAGCAAACGAAAAAAAATAATTTCATTACTTTGGTAATATTTAATAATACGTAACTATTGCCAAAATGTTGTTGTTGAAATAAAAATCGTTTTTCAGCTTGGTACGAGGCATACAAAGTATAAATTCAGTGAATAGTTAAGTACAATTTGTTATGATTTATTTAAAGCATCATCATGCATCATTTATAAGTACAGTATTATTTGTGTCGTTCGTTGATTGGTGAATTCCTGTATCCGCATTTTCTACAGGGTGTTCCAATATATGTGCATCAGTTCAAGAAAGAGTATCCACTCTCTTCTTTTAAAATGTTCTTATTACAAGGAATTACAGTAAACTACAAAAGTAAAATACTTCGTGTAAAACGTACAAAATTATTCAGTCATTTGTATTAATATTATTTACATAAAGCGTAATTTATTTCTTAGATAGTATCGCATTATACATTAGCGGAAATAGATTTCACGTTATACAAAAGTATTAATAATAACATATTATAGATAATTGTTGTATATTATGTCAATGAACTTTAGGTTTCGCAGATTTGACTTTCTTTAATTTCTTAAGACCGTTGATATTTGACTTTAATAGGTTCCAATATGCTTGTTGAAATTTATTTACATCCTTGGAATGAATCTGTAACACAAAATATATGATTTCTGCACCATGTTTCCTTTAGAAAAACATTTTAGAAAAACATGAATACATACAACAGTAGAAATTTTCTTGGATCTCAAAGTAGCTCTCACTAAACAGAGAAATTCGCTTGGAGTTGGCAGAGGAGGCCTGCCTTCCCTAGGCACTGGTTTATTGTGTCCATTAACTAAAAAGACAAGTAGAATATTTGGATAAAATCTCTAACTTCTGAACTACTTATACAATAATAATGAGAGTACTTACACCTTTTAATAGTGAGCACTACAGAACCAGAAATGCGAGACTTGTCAAAAAGTCGTGTCAGCTCCACTAGAAACTAAAATTAAAATTAACATAAAATCTTTAAAACAACAGTTTCGTGGATATCAACAATTACCACATCGTTCTCCAGTAGAACCATTTTGGTAATGTAAACATATGCCTTTACAGTCTGTCAAGTACAGCTTCTTACGTTACAGGTTAAGAACCACATTTATTATACAGCTATACAATGTGTTCAATATAACGCTATAGTTGGTCTCAAATATTTAGTTCCAACAAATGACAAGCGTGGTGATGCGACACGACCCACTTAATGGCGAGTCTGCATATTGACGACAAAACGCGTGCATTCTTCGAAAATTATGAAATTTCATTGAAACTCTCCACATCCTTTCATTGATAATATTAAAAAATATTTGAATGGCATATATTAAATGAATGTTTCATAATGCAAAGTTATTTCTTTAGTAAATTTTAAGATTTTGAAAAATAACACGAACACACCAGCTCGCTTTGCAAATAGTACAAGCTTTTATGAGTATTGACCAATATAAAACTTATGTTACATGCATGTTGTGGATGAAAATATTTTACAAGGTCAATGAAAAATTATTGGAAAACAAAATCATGAATAACGCAAATATTCGCGTAAAAATTTGTGATAATAACGAGTGTATTTACGAGAATAATAACAGTTTAGATCTGAGTGGGAACAATTTGACCGGTGTGATTTCTTCTTTAAAGGATATTCAAATTAAAATTAACGATTTTATAAGTAGCCTCGTGAACAAACAAGATGATTCGGTTAATGTTGAAAGTAAATAAAAAAAGAAAAAATGTTGAAAATAAATACGCGAGTTATTCGCTCGTAAACTCGTGGAATCTAATCAATTTTTATCAATTTTAGATCGGCTAACGTCGGAGAGCGATTCGGATTTTGAAAGTGAGATCGAAGTTAACCCTAAGAAATGCAAATTAATCGATTAATCGTGCGGCGTAATTGTTTATCTTACTTGTCATTATAAAACGTTTGTATACTGTTGTAAAACAAAACATTCACGTGTATTGTTATAATATGATATGATGTACTTGTCATTTCATCTCTACTGATAAGTATTGTTACTCAGAATGTTTTGTGATGATTGGAAGCAATAAATTGAAAATACGTGAACGAAATTTACATCGCCAATAACTGAAAACGCGTCAGGTAAATATGAATTTCTACTATTGTATAAATTTGTTATGGTACAACCAAAACTACAAAGTTATAACTATACTCTGTACGTTAATGTATCCTGTTTATCGAATTATTGATTGATTATCGAAATATTCTCGTATATTTGCAACTTTTTAACAGTATTCCATAGTTCATTATTCATCTTTTTCCTGTCCTTCTTACTTCTTAATATTTTTAGTAACATCTAACTTTAATTGTTTGTGTGGTTTATCAAGTTTATAATCTTCTGTAATTTTCATGTATGTTAGTTATAATTGTGATTTTTATTTTTAAAGATAAAACATGTCTACTGTGTTATCAAACGAAGCCCAACTGCGCTATGTAATAGAATGGTTTCAAGAGTGGTCAGAAATGCAAAGAAGTGACTTTTTAAGTGTGCTTCTGGAACAATGTGGACCTTCAGGTCTTGTCAATGGACTGCTGTCCAAAATGGAAAATTTGGGATATTCTGAAGGATCTGACAGACCTCCAAGCCTCTTTCAATGTCGTGTGAAACTCTTTAGAGAATGGAGCAATAATTGGTCTCAGCAAGAAAAGGATTCTTTACTTTTGTCCATTAAAAATACTGACCCTACATTTGCAACAAAATATGAAGAAAAACTGGCAGCTTTAGTGTGTGAAGATAAAAAATCATAAATAAACAGCCAAAAATAATTAATACACTCTTTACAGTGTCCTGGCAAATGTGAACTTTTTTCATTGAATTAGAAATTAAGATAAAATACATTTTAAATGAAAAGGCATACGATCAAAGTATAATAGAGTTTATTAGTTTTATTTATATAATTAAAACTATTGGATTTTGGAGTAATTTATGGTGAAAGATAATTGAAATTATTTAAATGCTTCTCATATACGTACATTCCAGCATTGTCTAGTATGTAACAAAAGAGGTTTTTAGTACAGTGTTTGAATTCAAGTACAATAACTACAAATCATTAAAAAAGATGTATTATTTTGTTTATGAAAATAGACGTATTTTATTAAGTGTTTAAATGTTATTTATTATCATATACATATTCGATTTAAATAAATTCTTTTAAACACTGCAATTACTGCACTTTTTGATCTCACAATGCTTATTTAATTACATCTTATAGTTATACTATTTAATTAAGGCATATGCTAATTTCAAATTATAGAAGGAAGAACAGGCAATTATAAAAAAATAAAATACTTTGTACATATATAATTATATAAATAATTGTGGAATGTAATAAAATTTTCGATGTTTTTAATCCACAATTACAGTCATTTTAAGAACTTTCGTATAAAATTTGCAAGATTACGATCGTATTAGTTAGATTTTTTGTAATTATAATACGATAGATAAATATTTTATAATAGTAAGAAATAGAGGAACTAATCCAATATTTTACATACTTCAATAATATACACCTTAAAATTATGACTTTGGTTCTTGTTGAAGCCATTTTACACATATTGCTTTAATCGCATTTTGACCAAGTCTTTCAGATTCTTTTAAAATTTTTCGTATATCTTGCGACCGCGAATGTTTAACAGCTAATAGGTATGCAGCTTTTAGTTGTTTGCATTCGATATATGCGTTTATCTAAAAATAAAAACCTTTAGAAAGTTACTGAAAAATTATTAACTTAATATGTATAGAACAACCTTACTTTGAGTTCTATGTCCGTTATTAATCTTACAAGATTATGAACATCATTCTTTTCAGTGGACTCTGGTTCACTATGTAAACGGTTCAATAACAATTTCACACAATGTGTCAAAGCATAATCTGATATAATATATGAATTTGGAATCCCAGAAGTGTGACAACATTTAATTAATTGTTCTATTCCTGGAATATTGTTTTTCAGGGTCAAGATATGGCCAGCTAAAGAGTATACTTTCTGCTGTGGTAGATTATAATCTGAAATAATATATATCGTTTATATAAATGAACAAATCATACTGTTTTATTATGTTTAAATTGTTGGAACACCTTGCATTATTCTGAATGCTATTCCAAATCCTTCTTCAATATTGTGCCCACAGAGTATAGCTAGAACAGCTAAATCTATTTTTTGCTGTTGATTGCCAAATAAAGTCGGCAATTCTAAAGTGTGCGCACTATCGCACTCGTTATGTGAAAACAAATTTAAAAACTGCATTGGAGCCCTTCCCTCTTTTTCGCAAGTTGCTAAAAACTTCGCAAGTTCCATTTGTCTACAGATCGTGTTTATATGTTTATCTATTTCCGAAAGTTCCATTTCCATTGTTAAAATTCCTTGATTGCTGTGTATAGAACTTGTACTTTTTTTCCTTTTTCGATTTAATGATTCAATTTGCAATTCAGATTCCAAGTGCTTTTGGGCGTCGAGCAAGAAATTTCTTCTATTACAGAGATCTGTATAATTGCTTGCTTCATTACGATAAAAACGAATGCACGTCATCGCAGCTCGTACAGAGTCTTCCATAAATAGTTGCAACTGATACAAAATATTCAAGTATTGCCTCCTTTCTAGACTGTGACACACGTATATTAAATATTTTTTCCAAATTAATAAATTTGAATCCTTGTTTTTCATAGCTTCGTGAAGTTTTTCGGTACTTCCATTCTTCAAGCAATATAAATAAATCGAATTAAAAAACAAATCGGGTTCTAAATCATTTTCCAAAGTAAAAGTAAGGCACTCATTATATTCCTCGTGTTTCAAAAAAAATTCTAAAATCGAATTATAGCTTCCATAAGTCAGTAAATAATAAAGAGTTTCGTAGTAATAAACATTTTGTGCCGCTGAAGACGCATTTTTAACAAAGAATTTCCCTTGACTTGTCATTTTAAGGTTTCCAAAGTTACTGAGTACTTCTTGCGATGCGGTAGTCTTGTACTGAGAATGCTGTACATATTGTTTGTACGTGCTTAAATTGTTTAACATTTGTAAAATTTCTGAAAGTAACGGTGGATCTTTCAACGGACGATTCTTTATAAATTCAGTTTTTCTTATGCATAGCTCATCCATTGTGAGTTCTTTATTCTCGTCAATTTTATTCTCAGTTATCGATTTTCGAATTTCTCTTTTGCTCTGTGTTAACGAATCTTTGGGATACGACAAAATAACCCAATCGTCGATATCTTCATGCTGAATTTTATCGAGGCAGTGGAAAAACTTCTCTCGTGCTTGATCAAAATATCCCATTTTCAAACATGCTTTACCCCAGGTCGCCCAGACACCTTGTGTATCCAATCCAGCCTTGGTACTCACATCTAGAGCAAGAATCCATTGTTCTTTTTCAATCAGATGATCTCTAAACTTTCTCAAGGTATTTTCTTTTAAATCATCAGAAGGTATGAGATGTAAACAATCAGATTGAACAAAACTGGCGATTAGATCTATTTGCGATAAAAAACCATCGCAGTGTGCTAATCCAGTACTAAAACCAAGTTTCGCGCATTTCACTTTTGCTGCAATTAATAGAGAACGTATCATTTTAATTATTACAGTATGATCTACTTCTGGATTTACTTTCCCGCCACTAACAGGTTGTAAGAGATGTTTTATTTCGTCGCAACGATCTAATAAAAAGCTGAAACAATAAATACATATATCGAGAATATATACAATTATTATATAAATATATTAAACAGTCATTACCTAGTGTATGTTTTATGGTCAGAATATAAATTTAGGATAGCCAAACACAAAGAAATGTTTGGCGCGTACTCGAATGAAAATTCTTCTCTGATAGTTTGATTATGCTCCTGATCTCTCGTTAATTGCCAATAATCAAACATTTCGCTACTTGAAGTAGACGGTGTTCCTTGATTGACTTGCATTTGCAACACTGTCTGTTGCTTGCAATCATTGCACACACGTACAAGTACAGAAGGTGGATATCCAGATACATGCATGCGATGTTGAGAACATTGAGCACAGATAACACGACCACATCTACGACAATGGTGTCGTCTATTAAACATCGAAAATATAACGATTTTGCAACAACTGCATACTGTAGCCTGTTAAACAAGCAGAAGTTAAAACAATTAAATACAAAGCAATATCAGAATATTTTACATCATCCTTGTGTACCTTATCATTGGGTACCCATTCTTCTTTTGTAGGAACTAGAGCAGGCATAACAAACTCAATATTTTCTGGTTCCAAAACACATTGCTGCACATTCTTTGATTTGCTTTCTGTGTTATCACATTGTAAAGACACGCGACAATCTAATGATTTCTGAGCGTAGAATTTTATAATTTCGTCAAAGCTACTTCTCGAAATATTCACTTGTTCTAATTTTTCTTCAATTCTATTTAATATTTTTTGAAGACTTTCAAATTTACAATTCATTAATAACTGTTCTAACATTAACAATGGTTCTTTTATCAGATGAATGTACAATGATCTTTCTGGAGCCTTTAACATGCTCAGAATTTCAATTCCTATCAAGATCCTTCTACGTTTGATGGTTTCTGTTGCTTTGCAATGCTCTAATAAGTAATTAGAAATAAATTGAAGCGAGTCGATTGACTGTAATTGTTTTAATACAGTCTTGCACAGATTGATTGATTGATTCAAAGGTAATGCTTGAAGAAACTGCAAGCGAAAATTTCGTTAGTATTCGATTCGCGTAAATTATAATTTTTTAAACGTTCTTAACTACCTTTAATGTTTGCTTAAAGTTTTGAGCTTCATTTTTTAAAAGACCTAACAACAAGTCTTGCATCATAGAGGGGTGTATTTCCAAGGAGAATGCTTGACTTTCCAACCACTCTAAACACAATTCAAATTTTTCTGCATTTATTAACGTTTTGATAACTTGAAATGGATCAATTTTTTCAGTGCAGTAAGCAATGTCATACCAATTCCCATTGGATTTCATTTCACAATACGGAAGCATTTTATGAAAAATAAATACTCTGTGTAGAATTTCATTTAATTGTGATTTGCAGTGTGTAGGTAATTTGTCCCTATCCGAATTATTTACTGCATAAAGCAAAGCATGTTCGCAAACATTTATGTGCCATTTATTTATATTATATAATACTGTCTGGCATAGTATATGTACATCTTTAATTTGATACACATATTGCAATATTTCCGCATTCAATGCAGTATCGTTTTTCGAAACTATGTAACTGAGTACTTTATCTTTGAAACATTGCAATTCTGTACGTTTGATCAGATCATCTGGCAAAGTGTTTAGAAGTTTCAAGCATGTATGCCATTCGTTTTCTTTTAATGCAATTTCGAAATGAAGCCATAACTTTTGCATCGGTATCGTTTCGAGTATAGCTGCAAGCGTTTGATTATTTTCAAACAACGATTTCATTTCAATGACCCACGGCGAACTTAAAAGATTTTCGAGACAAGCAATACGTTTCAGATTATCACAGTTGTTTTCTAGAATAGTTGGATGTTCGTTATATATTCTTTGCAAAAGATAAGAAACAATCCAACAATGTCCTTCCAAGTATTGCAATAAACTTGATCTTATATTGCGAGTTTTCCATACACTATTATACTGATTGACCTGTTTCTGATGGTGTATATTATGGTAGTTCGTATACTTCAATATTATATCATACGAATAGGAAGACGCTGTATATTGTATAATTACATCTTTTTTAGAGAGTTTAAAGTAGTCATCTACTGAAAATATATTATCGCTGTTACTAGTGCCATACAAATTACTATTACAATATTGAGAAATGAAATTTTGGTATTGTTTCACGATATCGGGTAGCATAATTATTTTTTGCTTTTCTATGTTTTGCGGTGATTTCTCAAATCTCGATGAATAATAATCGAGATATTCATGAAAAGCGGTGCTTAAATCTTCGTTTAATGATTCTGCAGTACAGACCTAGGGAAGTAAACATATTAACAAATGATTCACGATACATAATGAAAATTATAACTTACTCGGATACAAGGTGTTCCATAAAATTCGTTAGCCATCAGAAAGATCACTCTTGGGTCATGTGTAATATCCAAATCTTGCCATACAGGTTCGTTAAGTTCTTCAAGTTGTAGAAAAAACTCTTTCTCTACCATAATATTATTTAGCAGTTTTGCTCTTAGCGCGGTAAGCGTTACTAGACCTAAATCACCAATTAAATAACCAATCGACATCAATGAAACTGAATGTTGCAAATCACTAAACGGAGGTTGATACGCCCAGATAGTCAAATTAGCATGTAGAAACATGAGATTCCACGTATTCAGAAGAAAAGTTAACGTTTCATTGCCCATTGATAATTCACTCAAATCTAGGCTTATGAGACGAGTTGTTTTATTCAATGCATTTTGAATGTCAGGATGCTGGGAAATAGCTTTAAAAATGTCGTGGCTTAAGTAAAATTTGCCTAAATTTAAATTCTGCAAAATTTGCAGTAATTCTGATAATATATCTGAAATGCATTCGTTTGGTCTTTCTATTTTATGACTATGGTCCTGCAATAGCAATAATTATTTTATGTCCCCTGAAATGTAGTAGAACTATCTACAAAAAATTTGATACATACCGATTTACATGATGCTTTATTTAAAATGATACATCCGTTTTCTTTACTGTCGATAGCGGATTTTATACTTTTTTCGTAAAACAGTCTAGGACATGCATTTGTAAGAATACTATATACTAAATTAACTTGTAAATTGTGTGCAACAGCTTCGAGTTTATTTGGCTCAATTTTAAGTTCGAATATTTGATGACCAAAGTAGTAAGGTAACGGAATTTTGAGTAAATCAGAAACTGTGAATATTTGATGATCAGTTGGTATAATTGTATGTAGGAGCTGTAAATGGGAGCACATATTTTGCATATATTTCTCAGTTCCGCTTGAAATAACAGCCATTTTACCAAGTATTTTTAAACCTGGCAAATAGTTACTATCTTTCAATATTTCATTGATTGTATCTTTACTTGCTTGTGACTCTTTAAATTCGTGATATTTAGCCGCAATATCAGTCCAAAAGTCATCTTTCTCTTTACATTCCTTTACAGACAATGATATCATTGTATCACAGAGTATATTTTTTATAGAGAACTCGTCTTTTGTCTCGTATAACAATTGATAAATTGTGGAAAAGAAATGTGCGTATTCAGTATTGTCAAATGTTTTACATAATTTTAAATATTTCATTGCAACTTTACAAAAATTGCTCGTGCTGAAGACTTGACTCATAGTTAAAGCTAGATCTAATACGCATATCGTCAATATTTCGTTGCCGCTAACAGTTTCAGTTTTTAACATTCGCAAATTAGTTTCTTGGGATGCCAAAAATGTTTCAAGTTGGCTAGTTTGTCTGGAAGACTGTATACCTTCCTGTGCAACTAGTCTTAGATTCTGTGGAATGATTTCTGTGTTAAATAGTTTTTTTAAATAACTTATGTACTAATGTATAGTACATACCTCTAATGTAGAAGATTGTAAGTTTTCTCTTGATTCATTTTTATCTTCCAATATATTTGCTTGTTTATAAACGTTGTCTTTAAACATGTGTAATGCTTTTGAAAATTGTATTTCTCCATGTAGTTGGGTATTCTTTATATGAGCTGTCTAAGAACAAACAGTAAAAAGAGAACCAATTGAACATGCTATTTCAGGAAGTATCAATTGTATTGATGTTATTAAATGTTTCTGTTAATTCATTACCACTATACAGAGTTGAGTATTAGTGAATGATAATGATTTATTAAATATTATTATTTATGTGTTTACTATTATATAATGTGCTTTGTATAGACCAATTTACAAGATAAAAAAGTATTTGAGATAGCATCAGATAATAAAGACTATGATGAAGAAAGTGAAAATGAAATGATTCAGCCTGCTGATCTTACAGCTATGGAACTTTACATGGAAGATGAAAGCAAATACAAACCGCTACATTCTTTGGTAGAAAATTATAATAACCAAGATACTCTAAAGAAAATGCAGTTTGCAAATGTGTTTAACCAACTGGAACCAATTGTATGGGAAAATTCTAACTTAATAGAAAGAAATGATTTACCATTTATTGCTGGCTTTAAAGAAGATTTAGATAAAGTGTTTAATAATTAATGGATAAACTATAAATAATAATAAAAGTATAGCTCTAATCAATACCTATTTCTAGATCATCAAAGAACAAAAATCTAAATTTTTATAAGAAAATGTTTCGAATAAAACGCGAGCATGAGGTGGATACAACCAGTGTGTATGTTGAAGAAACAGAACCAGGTGAAGAAGTTTATGATTATGAAAAGTTTAAAAAGGAATATGATGAACAAATAGCACGATATACAACTACGGACAAAATATCGAACTATACCAACGGAAATACATCTGAAGAAACGCAGAGAAAAAAATATCCTGCAGAAACACTGCAAAAGTTATTTGACTTCAAAAACTGTACAGAGGCATCAAAAAAATTTGGTATTAAAGCTATAGATTGCTTAGTGGACAATTATGAACGTCAAAAGCCTGCTTTGAAGAAGTCTGTACAGAAAGTGTGGTTGATGATCAGGGTGTGGTTTCTAATATACATATGTCTCGCGATACCTTGTTGGTGTCAGAAAGGTAATTTAGATGATTGAATGATTTTATCGAAGAAAAGCAAGTTTGGTAATGATCTATAATAGAAGGTTGTTATTCCATAGGTTGGTGTTGTTGGTGTTTCCGTTGCAAGGTTTGTTTTCCCAGAACAAGAATTTTATTTGCAAAACAATATTATGCACTTAATCCTCCTGGAGTACTAGCCAAAGAAGTTAAGAAGAAAGAGGAGGCACAACAATTTATTACATACGAGCCTACCGAGTTTGAGGAAGATGCATTTGAACAATTTGAAACGGCGATAAGAAATATATAAATACTTTTCCTACATTAGTAAAATTACCTCTATAATATCCTGCGCCTTTGCGTAATCATTTTTCCATAAACATTGAATAATTAGGCTTTCTTTAGTTGCTAACATTAAGTTCACGAATAATGGTTTGTATATGGTATCTTTGGTTAATACGGTGTCCACTGTCGGCGATATATTTTTAGAACGTTTTCGCAATTTAGTATTATTATGTATCAATTCTGATTCAGAATTGCTGTCAGATCTAATCTTTGTTTCATCCGAAGCACTGCCCTCTTGGTAAAAAAGTATACTTTCTTTGAAACGATTAGATATTAGTTTTCCATCTAATAGAACTTTTGGTTCAGTTTCAATTTTATTTACGTTTTTAGATATATTGTCATCTTCTGTAAATTGTGAATTTGTACAAATTTCTAATCTCCATTTAGCATCTGTTATTGCTGCATCAATGGAAGAGATATCTTTTTGAAGTTGCTTCTCTTCTTCTGTACATTCATTTTCTTTTTTCATTTTCGTGAATTCATTTTCTATGACTAACATAATCTCTTTTAAATGAAATAACACATCTTTAATAGCATATTTATTACAAATAAAACCCCTTAAAGGCTGTTCCATCGATTTGTTCTCACTTAAGGTACTGGTATTGTTTTTATTATAATTCTTTAAAGTATGGTCAAAATCGTCATGTCGCAAGAAAAGTAAAGAAAATATATTTTCCACAACTTCTACACGCAAACTAAGTGGATATAAAATTTGAACATAATATTTCATATCAGTAAAGTGATGTATAATAATGCTTTGATTTTCGTGATAACTATCGCATAATAAAATAGCTTTCAAAGCACTTAACATACTACAATATGCATAGAAAATATTTTCTGATTCTGATTCCTGATCTTTTAATAAATTTTCTATTTTATTATACTCTTGTTCATGTATGTCAGTTGTTAATTTCAATACTGACAGACTATTAGAATGCAGTAAAGTATTGAATATTTGTTTTATACTTATTCTCTGTTGAAATGTATCAACTGGTTGAATTTTCTCTTGAATTTGATTGTTACCATTTGTAATAGAATTATCCTTCATTGAAGTCAAAATATATTCCATAATTCTAATATTCTTTTTTAATGCAATGTCAAGTTCTAGTAAAGTAGAATCATGCCATGCATCAAAATTACATTTAGATATTAAAAATTTAATTGAATTACACATAATGTTTTCATTTTCTTGAATTTCATTAGGAATATCCTGAATGCAATCATTTAAAACTTTAAATAATACAACAGGCCAAAAAGACTTTAACAATTCACAGGATAATATTGATGAAATATCATCATATTTTTCATTTTTCACTAAAACATGACAAATATCCTGAAAGAAAGATGATATTAAATAGAAATAATATCATAATTTTAATTGTAATATTAGCTAAACACTTACCAAAATATCTGTAACCCAATGCAGTTTCATGTTAGTTACTCTTTTTATGAGATTATTTTTATTTATAAATGAGGTACAGCTTGAAGTACTATTAAATAGTCCTTTTTGAATTTTCAATGCATCATTCAAATTGTCAGCAACTTTAGTATGTCCATAAACCTCATTAATAAATGTGCACCATGCATTAAAAAGTTTTCTCTCTGTTCTTGAGTATAGTACAAGTTCAATATCTTGAATGTTACATGTTTCAAACAACATAGGAAAAAACCATCTCAACAGTTCATCTGTATTGGATTCAAGTATGTTCATTTTTGATATAATACATAATGCATGTCCAACAGCATTGTCACTAAAGTGTTGCTTGGATAATTTAAATTTTAGTAATTCTTTTATGAAAGAGAAATATAAATCTTGTAAACTACAAGCAATATTAGTTGACTTGTTAACACATGCAGACAATAATTCATTAATGATCCAACAAACAACAGTTAAATTATTATGCATATTTTGTTTTAAAAATGTGAAACATTCTTCATGTATTTTTTCAAGAATTTTTGAACGTGTTTGTTTTGAACTATTTTCATACATCATTAATAGTCCCTATGAAGTATATAATACGAAATAAATTAATCATTAAATGATTAAAGTAAATGATTCAATTTTTAAAATACCTGTTGTATGTCCGTGGTCAAATTTTTGCATAATTGTAAAGCATGTATCATTTGCACATAGTTATGTTGTTTTTTAAGATTTTTAACATCTGAAGAAGCAACATTGTTGATAAGTTTTTGCAATAATATTTGAGTAATCCACTCATGTTGACTTTTACTTTGCAAATGACTGAAAAATATTTAACAAATAGAGAGGATAATTCTACTTAGACTTTTATATAATACTCTTATAATTATTGTATATACATTAAGTTTCCTGATAAAGTCTGAGATTCAACAAAATCCACAGTGTCACTTTGACATGATTTGCCATTAGCATTTTCTTGGTAAACAATTAGGGACGTGTACCACAATTTTGACAATATACATTTATTTATTCCCAGCCTTACTACTTGATCTGACATTTTTCCAAAAATTGATTAACATAGCGCGAAGAAAAAGCAATGAACATATTCTTCTAACCACAAATCAAAACACTACTAATCAACTGTTGATTATCAATATTGATTAGGTGCATCGCTCATTCATGGAAATACGTTGGTATCGCCATCTAACAGGAACAATGGCAACATTTTCCACTACAAGCTTAACCGCTTCTTTACGAGATGGCGCCACTTACTAAAAGATTTTTAATTATTGCTGCATTGTATAACTTACTCATAAAATAATAAATTTGACGTATTAACTAATATATTGTAGCGTTCTAAAGCAAAAAATCGTATTAAGTATGCATTTATGAAATCAAAGTATTTTTTTTAGTAAATGTATCGATGGCGCCACTGACATCAACAAACATCAACATCTGAACATAATCTAACGTAATCCAATAGATGAAATTTAACATTGTTTAACATTTGTAAAAAAGGATTACTTGTTTTCATGATTTTTTAAATTTTTATTAGAATTTAATATTTTTTCCCAAAATGATTCAAAGTACTACTTTTAGGTTAATTAACGCAGTTAAACTTAGACATGCTTTTCTATTACGTTTCCTTTAATGCTATTTCGAAGTTAATGTTATAGAAGAACTATTATTTTACCAATAAAACTGTGGTATTAATTGAATTTGCTTTCAACTTGACACATTCATAAATTCTAAATATTTACTTTGATGTTTATTACAGAATATTTTATAAACTTAAACAACGTTACCACGATGAATAAGGTTGTTAAAACTTATTACAGTTTAACGTTAAATTCGATTAAACTACGTAATTTGATAACGTCAAGTTATGCATGTAACACATTATCAAATTTCGAAAATCCTATGCAAGGTAATAGAATAATTTATTAATTGTTTTTAAGAATTTGAATAATACTTTCTTACATATATATATATATATATTATATATACTTTGTAGATACTGTAGTACCTAAGAAATTCGAAAGGCATGAGGAAAATGTAAAGATATTTAATGCTTCAAATTCAGACAATAATCTTAAAGATGTGGCTAAAAGTGATGCACAAATTGCTATGAAAATGCGTTTGAATGAAGCTATTACCTTTTTGAAATCGTTATATTCAAATAAAGAATTCAGTTATGAATATATAAGAGATTCTAAACAATTTAATGATACATGTGTATTGATACATAAAAATGTGAGATATTTGAGCATGGGTCAGATTATATATACATTGAAACTTTTATTACATTTGAATGTCCCATCTAACACTATATTAATTCAAACATTACTTCAATTTATAAAAATTTCTATAAATGATTTATCAATTCTACAAATATTACAAGTATATAAACTCCTGATAAAAGAACAACAATTACCTTTGATTAAATCTTTAGTTACTGCTTTGCCAATAGTTTTTCGTATACAAGCACAAGTTGAACTAACTAAGGAAGATAGAGAAACTTTATTAAGTTCTCTCCAATTTGCTCAAGATATAAAGGATCTCGAAACAATGCAATATATTCTTGATATTTTATTCAAGAATTTCAAAATTATAGCTTTGGACTTTATAGTACCTACTTATCATGCATTATACATTTTATCAAATGAGTTTGCTCTGCCTAAGCCTTATATACATCTTTTGCATCATGTGAATCAGAAGATAAAAGATATGTCTCGATTATTAAGTGATAGTGACATAATATTTTTACTTTCTCTTATTTCTAGGAAAGTTCTGATGGGGTAAGTATTTGATAACTGTAATTATTTGTTACATTTTCCACTTCATTAATTTATTATGTTTTATTTCCTTCTTTTTTAGGGATATGCTTTTTTATGATGAAAATGTTGTAGGAGCATTAACTCAAACTGCTTTAGTTAACAGTGTAAATTTCAAAGATAGTCTTAAAATCTTGAAGAAATTAAATTACATGAATTACAGCTATATTCCTCTGTTAGACCATTTATCAGTACAATATATTGAAAGTCCATCTCTGTTATCAGATTGTACACAATATGAAGTATACAATTTTCTGAGAGGTTTAAATATTGCCAATCATAAACCACAGAATTGGGAACTATTAAAACCAATGATATGCGAATATATTATTAATAAACTCTATGAAAGTTATTCATTTCCTAATTTAGCAACAACTGTATTACATCTATTGGCACTGGATTGTTATAATTCACAGCTCATTGAAAAAGTTTTTACCTTATATCATTCTATAAGCAATAATCTAATTGACAAGAAAATTAAGTTCAATGTTTTGAAATTACATCAGATCGTTAAAAGCCTTTATCCTCAGTATGATGGAGTTACATTAAGTGAAAACACAGTAAATGAAATCACAGCATTAAGCAACACAGACAAGTGTCTTTCCTTAAAACAATGTTTAACAGAAATAGTAGGAGGTGATGAATACATAAAAAGTGGTTTGAAAACAAAATTGGGTCATCATATTGGTGAGAATTTAATTGTTTGTATGATTAATTAAGGATAAACATTGTTAGTATGAAATTTCTTATTTTGTTACTATAGACTATACTATTGTGGTAAAACCAGATGGTTCTCCAATAGCTATTAATGACAACAATGATAATATATTCGCGGAAGAATTAGAAATACCACCAGAATGTCGCAAGTAAGAAAATTTACATTTCAATCAAAGCTTAATATTTATTTCTAGGATTTATGCTATGGAAAGAATGTATTATAATGAAAATATATATCATTTTTACAGGTTATTTATTTTTGTTATTCCATCAAACGCATATTCTTCTAATTTAGAATGTATGCACAGTATATGGGAAATGGAGATAAAATCATTAGTAGCTTTGATGGAATGTAGCACTGTTACCATAAAATTGAGTTTATGGGTTAAACTTCCTACAAATGAACAAAGAAATTATCTTCAAAAAGCTATAAAATTAAAATGTAAAGTTTCAGAGTGTACAAACAATTAATTTTAGATGTTATTTAAAATATTTGTAATAGGTAATTGTAAGTGACAAAAATGTAAACAAGTACAATAAGTATAAATATGTTAAAAAGAGAATAAAAATCTTATTTTTACCATTCAAATGATTTAATCTTCTTTTTAATGCATTGAAATATTAAAAAATGAATATAATAAATTAACGATGGCATTGCCGATGCGTTCGAAACTGGGATTTTTCATTTAAAACACGTTTGCGATCAATTATGTATCTGTGTAACAATTTATTTATATGAAAATATTTATAACATATCAACAATAAAATTGTATGATTTTGAATTTTATGTATTTTATACATATTCCTACAAAATTTGTATTATATCATAATAAATGAAATATTTTATGGAATACTAATTTTAATATATAGATGAGTATTATGTATACATATATGATTAACATATATAGAAGGCAGTATCTATTAATATGTAAATAAAATAAAAATTGTTTGCCACGTTCCTTCTATAATTCCGTTTTTCTCAGCAGGCTACATCAATGTACGTTATTTTTATTATAAAAGGTACATGTGTATAGACACACAAACAATGCTTTTAAAATGTAGAAAGGGATCGTGTATTTGTAAAAGAATAATTAAAATGTTAATAGCACCAACTAGCACCATTTTTTTTTATGATAAAAAATGATTAATATCACTGATTTAGACCAAATAATTTCAAAGCATTGAAAGCAGTAGCTAAGGCGACTTCCTCTGGAGTGATTTGCATGAATGCTGCTACCATTTCCACTATTGCTGGTAAGGCACACGGTTCGTTACGTTGAAAAGTACAATAACGATGAAGAAACGTCATGGATCGTTCTGTGAGAGCATCTTTAACATGCGTAGGTAGTTTACTGGCTCTAGTATTAGGATACATAAATGGAGCATCTGTTTCAACTAATATTCTTTCTAAAGGTGCAAGTCCCCTTTCTAACAGTTGTCTGATACCGCTATCAGATTTATCTTTACACAAATACCCTGTAATTCCTAAATAGAAGCCATGATCTATATAAACTTGTGCTTCTTCTGCAGTTCCAATAAAGGAATGAACTAAAACGGGTGGTAAGCAATTCTTATAATGGTCAAGGACTTCTAAAACATCCGTTTGAGCGCCTCTTTCATGTATTATAAGTGGTTTATTTAACTGACACGCAAGTTCTACTTGTTTGTGAAAGACAGCACGTTGTGTCTCAGGATCAGAAAAGTCGCGACTATAATCTAAACCACATTCGCCTATTGCTACACATTCTGGATTATTAGCTATACTTTTGAGTTCTTGTAAAGTATCAGGATTTTCCCATGACTTTGCATCATGGGGATGCACACCAGCGGTAGAATAAAGAGTACCAGGGTATATCCTAGTTAACCGTAATGCTTCTTTACTAGATCGAATACTTGCACCTGTTACCATAATCTTTTGAACCCCGGCATCTTTCGCTCTTTGAATTACACTATCTAAATCTCTGCTGTACTTTTTATTCGTAAGATTGGCACCGACGTCGACTATGATATAATTTTCATAGCATTGCGTCATAGCAGAGGAAACAGGCTTTTCCTCTGCATTCGATGCAGTAGCATTTTCAGCCATTCCTCAATATTTGATTGCAATACCTAAAATAAGACAAAAACAATTATTAAGAACGCTACTTATCATGTTAAAAAGAATATATCAATGCGAATACATGTAAGCCAGAGATATTAAAATGACAATAGAATTTACGCGATATATTTCGTAATTACAGAAACACTTATGAGATTTTAGCAAGTATAATCATTAGTTAATTTATCCTTAGCCAACATATGTTGTACATTATTGCAGACGATAAGGCAAATATGATGAATCGTTATAATACGTGATTAAGTTACTTAACCTATATTAATCGAAAGAAAAAAAAGTTAATAGACCAACAAGAAAAGGTTATACATTGAATCAGAAGTAAATATTATAATAAATATACTCTTTTAGAAACTAACAATGAAGTACAAAATGCATCTGTTGCCAACCCGTTGAAATTTCAATTAATTTGTGATATCACCATAAAAGTTTTTTTCCAAATGATTTGTAAAAATATTTAGAATGTACGCATATATATACGTATGCATGTACGATGTGAGAATACTTTATCTACCGAATCGAAGCTTTTTTTCTTTTTAAATTTCTTAATTTACGAGAAAACGCAAATAAACACACACATATTTATGCCAAATGTTCGTACATACGTATATAATAGGCTACACACAATGCAATGGCTATTGTACTTTGTAGTGCATACATATTATGCGATTGGTACCACACATACACAGTTGCTTGTACGTACTTTAATAATGTGTGTTATACACAGGCCTATTTGCAATGTTAAGTCATGCAACCTTTTATAATAACATAAAGGTTTTGTGATCTTTTATAAAAAGAAATTTTCGATAATATACATTTCATTTAAATTCATGACATACATATATTTCGTGATAAACCGATGAAACACGATGTATAATTCTTTGTAACCCAACAGAGATATTTATTTATATTATTATAAATTACGCTTCATACTGTAAATAAATTTGAAAAAGAATGTTATGTACCTTGATAAAGTTATTCAAATTCTTAAATAATTAAGATATTTTGTCTTTTACATCGAAATAATTAACCTTTCGTTTCCTATTCACCGGAGGAAGAACATAACCTAAAATCATAATAGCTTTAATAAACACAGGGAATGTAAAATGAAGGTATTATTTTTATTTATATATTATCAACATACTTTTTGTACCATACGAACTTGAAATAGTTAAATTAGGTATTTTAATTTTATCAGTCTCATACAAGTTTCGTATATACATAAATTACATTGCTATGTTAAATCAGTTTCTTTCTTTGTATAGAAAAGAAAAACAAGACGTCAGCTCCTAGCGGAGAGGGAAGCTTTAGCACAACAATTAGTGGATAAAGCAAATTCTGTGGCAAATCCCTTGGACCATTTAAATTTTTTTCACAAATATGAAACACCGGACAATCAAACTATTGAATTTTTTTGTACAAGAGCTACGGATGCACAACCTGAATGTTTATCTTGGGTATTTGATATTATGGAACGTAATATGAAATCTCTATATGAAGAGTGCGATTGGGGTTGGGATCCAGTAGCTAAACAACAAGAATTAACAGAACCAACAGCTTGGTTTTTAGTAGCATCTTTAAACAATACATTTGTTGGATTTTCTCATTTTCGTTTTACTATGGATCACAGAGAAGAAGTATTATATTGGTGTGTAAATTTTATATACATATATTTTGTAAAAATTCTAAGAATTAAAAAAGTATTCTATTTTTTAATACAGCTATGAAATACAATTGGAATCAGAAATACGGCGAAAAGGACTTGGTCACTTCATAATGTCAGCCCTTGAATCTATGGCATTGGAGAGCAAAATGCGTAAAGTTGTTGTGACTGTGTTTAAACATAATCCATCAGCTATGCAGTTCTTTTATTCTCTTGGGTAATGAAACTTCTTTCATATTTATATCACAATAATACAAGGAAATATGAACATTTTGTTAATTAATGAAAACAAAGTTTATTCTCAAAGATGTGAATTTTTTATGATAATAATTACAATTTTATGTCCATTTAGAATTTTATTATCAAATGAGTATTATCTATATGCATATAAATATGACATGACATTACTCAACTAAAATTATATTAGTGCTACTTACATCTAATTTGATAAATATAATCAAAATATTACGTAGTAAAAATTGTAGACTAGGCTAGTTCACTGTACACAGTATAGTATATGTTAATAAGATCATAATTTTCGAGACTCATTTGTACAATCAAAACAAAACTAATTACTAATTTTGTTTCCATTATTCGTATTATGTATAATTCCTTTTCGATTAATATTGTTACAGTTACAAGCTAGATAAGACCAGTCCATCTGTATCGAATCAATTACACTACATTATTCTGAGTAAGGCCGTTGATGCTGGATCAATGAGCAAGAAACCGAGCTAACTTACTGTGAAATTATGTAAAAATAAAGTACTAAATTTCGTAAAACTTAAGATTGTGTTCTATGAAACAGAATCGGTAATATTTGGTGCGGACATAAATTAACGATAGGTGACTTCAAAGATGGCCCTACATTGTGGAATGTGATAGGAGCTTTACTAATGATCCAATCATCCGTATAATTAAGGAACTTTGTTAAATCGACTTCTCCTGTTTCGGAGATATTAAAATAGCGCGTATATGAATTATCATTCCAACACATATCTAAAGCTGCTTGATGCAAGACCATACCGATACCTTTACCAGCTCCTTCTGGAATAGGAAACACTCGAAAGCTGACGATACTCAAATCTGCAGGCAAATCGTAACGAAGTGGCGAAAAATGCGCGTTCAATTCGAAAGGAAAAGAATGCGGATGCATTGCGACTATTGGATGTAGTAGTTCTTCCGAAGCTAAATGAGCGTATAGTGATAATAATCCTGCAGGATGATTAACTGCCGGCGACGGAGACGGGCAAGGAGACTTTTTCTTTTCAAGAACAAACATGAACATATGATTTGTCAATAGGTTGTCAGTTATACCTTGCCCCAATCCCCTATTATCATCTTGAAGTAGTCTTCTATCTTGCATGATCTATATACAAATATTCCTGGGCTATAACAATTTCATTTCTACTTTAATTCAAGCGAGTATTAAATACGTACTTCGATTTGTCCAGACGCCATAGAACTTACACCTAATGGTTGTGCTGTTACTACTGTTAATCTAGCTTTCTTATCTTCTATATACGCACTCGCCGCCATTGGATAATAGTTTCCTTGTGTAGGAAGCTTTGGAAACCTTTGGCGCTTAATCATCTAAGTAATGATTATGATTTTAAGTATATTAATTAGTTCCTACATACGTGTATATTCTAAAACAAATTTAATACTTACATTAAGCCCGTTTAAATCTGTAAAGAACTGGTCTCCTGAAGTTATATCTGTACTTAGTCTCATGGCAAGTTCATAATTTTGTGTCTCTGATATATCAACTTCGTTAAGTATATGTAATCCAAGCCCATCGCCGCCAGATGAATTATACAGAGTACAAGTATGACGCACATGAGCCAATTCTACAAATACTTTGGACACTATGGGTCCAGTTATCAAGTGTACGATACACTTATTGTCCGTAAATACCAAATCTGGTTCCGGTTTGTCGGGTAAAAATAAATAGGCTCCGCTTTTATCTTTACCAGAGCCTCTAGTACCATACTTGACAAATTCCAGATGAACTGGAAACGTTGTGTTACCGACTCTCAAAGCTTTTAAGAGACCCGAATTTCCAAACGATGCTGACAACTCTGGTCGTTGCGAAATCGAAAATTCTTGCAAACTCGATACTATTTGGATTTGATTGAAACCTGGTATTTTTGGAAGATTTATATCCGTGTTAAAAACAGTCACGTTTGCCAGGTGTACTTCCCTGTGCGCGACAAAGATAAAATTAAATCAATAGAATAAATATAAAGAGATCTATGTAAAGAAGTATCGTACGGTGGAAATGATGATTTACGTAGAATATGAACTATATATGTTGTAAGACCAAATCCAGGTACTGTTACTAAGAAGGATAACTCATATCTAACAGCAGTTAACGCAGCAGGGCCTATCCAAATTGGAGAGATCTGACATTCCACCAGTTGACCCATACGATCCGTAACTTTGACAAATGGTGTTGAGACAATTAACGTCTGTACTTTCACCCTTTGCCTTGGAAGAGAATTGTATAGAATAACTTTTTTTACGGGATTTTCATCCCCAAGTATAAGTACATGTTTGTCTCCTGCGCTAGTATGACGTAATCTGTAACATAAGAAGTAAATTTCTTTGGACATTAAAAATGACACAAATATTCTAGATTTCTGAAAAAGATAAAAAATTTGATTTAAACCTAGTTTCATCGAGTGAAATATACACGGCATCTGTATCGACTGTAGCTTCTTCGGAAGTTTTTAATAAATGTACAACTGATTGCTGAAGTACATGAGCAGAATTATTTAAAGCCATTATCATCTTCTTTGCGTAATCTATAACTACTTCGTCTCTAGCAGTTCCAGTAACACCATCATGATGTTGAAACAAAGAATGCCACATCCTTGCTTTGGTTAACCGTTGTGCAAGAGATCCTTCCACTAATTTGTTATTACCTTTAGCCCAAGCTATGGTATTTAATATCTCTGATGCTCTCAATAAGCTCAGTAACACGCGGTCTAGTCGCTTGTGGAAGGGCCTAAAATATATTTAATAAATATTTGTTGATAATTAATTATAATTAGTATGCATTTAAGCATACCTTGATGTATAATATCCACTCCAATAATGATCATCTCTGTCGGAATATGTGAAAAAGTCTCCTGACAAAGTAGGAAATTCATTTAAATTATATTTCTCTCTAATAGCGTCGAAATAATCACTTAATGTTCCAAATTTAATTTGGACATTCATTTGTTGATTCTGATTCATGTAATCAAACAGTTTTTGATAATTGTTGTATTGAGCATCCCACTCAGTAAAGTGAGTGTATCTAAAATCGTCTCCAAGTGGTGCTAATACTACATCAGTTTTAAAAAGTTGAGCTTTTTTACGATATTGGTCTAATAAAAGGCCAGCTCTTTCTGCAACATTTGCTTTAGTTATAGCTCGCGGAGCTATCTTCCATGGACAAATTAATCCAAAACTGTGAAGCCTAAAGAAGTCAAATTGGCAGCATACTTTTGGATCTGGACCACAAGTGTGCGGAACGTCGTAACTATAAAATGGCATAACATGGGTGAATATTTCCGTTGATCCGTCGTTATCCCATAATTGTCTCCATCGGAATTCTAAACGTTTTTGTCTAGCTAATTTTTTTTTAACAGAGTAATGGACTCTTTGTATCAATACATTTTCCAATCCAGCATTCTTCAAAAGATACGGCATAGTTGGAGACAGACCAAATGGATCTATAGCCCAACCTGAGTTTGGTGTATAATCTAAATTATATTTCAACCACTGATGACCTTCTGTAAGTTGCGTGAGTTGAGCCATCCAATGAGACACAGATTCATCAGGCATAACCCATCCTCCTGATACAATTTCCAACTGGCCATCGTGGAGTAAACGTCGAACCAAATTACGCGTTGTTTTAGATTGATCCTCCCACCAAAGTTGGAAAAATGATATTTCTGCCCAAATAAATTTACGCCTCCTATCTTCTACCAATTTTGATACCATATTATTTAATATATTTCGCGTTTGAAGCGTATAATATTTCTCAAAGGTGCTAAGCCAACCAGGGTCATTATGAGAATGTGGTACTACAAAAACTTTTAGCTTTCTATTTGGATGCCATTGCTTATCGTCATATGTGATATCCCATCCTTGTTTCCAAACCCCACCATCCACATTATCAAATTCTAATTGTTTATACATCTCTAACATTTGTACATCTACTTCTGGTACTTTTTGTATATTAAAATTACATGTAAGTACTTTTCCTAAATGAGAAGAACTCGAAAAAACAGAGCGATTATAATGATTCACAGACTGAGGTACGGGAACAAAATTTTTTGCTTCAGCCACTTCTCTTAAAGCATTCATAACTTCGTGATGTTTATTGAAATCTTTTTCTAGCTTTGCTAGTCTGTTTTCAAAGTGTAACCACTGATTCTAAAAGCATACAATAAAAGATTTTATTAAAAATATATGTATATAACATTCTGTATATATATATGGAGACTTACATCATTAACAGAAAGTTTGGATCCTTGTCCAGGTGGAAAAAGTTCTAAATCCATCATTAAATATATCATAATGCAGCAGGCTAAAATTAATCCTGCTCCAAGAATCGCGAATGTTTTTCTAGTCCTCATTCTCGTATATTAACTGATTCTCTCACTAACTGATAAACAAGTACAGTACTGGTTTGGTTAAACAAAACTGTTGATAATAGTAAAAATAGATGTATAAATGAAATCTACCGCCATATGTTTAAATATAAATAACACAGTTGAATCTTAACTTAGATTGAACATCACGTTTAGAGATTTGTTCAAGGTAAATAATAATCATTAAGGAAATGTAGTGTTTTGTTCGATTCATATAAAATTAATTTCATAAGGAACAACGTATGAATGTTACATTGACAGGTAATATTGCACACCTGTTTACCATACAATTGCAATTGCTCTTGCACTTTGCCCTTTGCAAGTTCAACGTTGCAACTACTGTCATATGTTTACATCAGTAAGTGACAGCCAGTGACAGCCAGTGACAGCAGTAGACAGTGGTGTATGTATATGAGTTGGTAAGCGGGGTAAGCAGTGGTGCTTGCGCTATAAAGGCTTGTATCCACGATGTTAGAACTCCTGAGGATATGTTACTAGAACTCAAACATCGTAGACACATCATCTTGGATCTTTTTATCTCTATGTATGAAAGTAATATAAAAAGATACCTTCAATCCACTTTTTACAAACAATTTGTAAATGTATTCTATAATAAATCACGTTTGTAGTAAAAATAATTTCCACTGTTACTGCTAGATGGCGTCACTGATATCTTTTAATCAATTATTCGTTATTTTTCACAAATACATAACTGATACGATTCTTTGCTTAATAACCCTACAATATATTATTTCAATATATTTTTTAAACATTTATCCTAATAGGTATTTAATGCAGCACTAATTATCGATTCCTTTAGTTAGTGGTGCCATCTAGCAGTAACAGTAGGAACTATTTTCACTATAAACTTGAACGTTTTCCCACCGATAGCACCACTGGTACTAAGACCAGGATAGTTTCCTGTAATTTGTATGTATAAGCCTTGCTAAATGCATCCAATATAATATTTCTTATCTCTTCTGAGAGCTTATAAATTTCCATTGGAAATTCGTTCATAATTTCCCAATAATGTGAATGCTAGTTTGAGAACCGCTGGTCTAGTGAACATCGATGTATCGACAGTTGCCATCGATCTTTCTCTAGTTCCATGTGCGTGTACACGAACTGTACTAACGGTTTTCCTTCGAACCTTTCAAAGTTAATGCATCAAATATGGCTACTGACATGCAAAACATGACTCGATAAAAATGAAGAAGAAAATAAGCAAGTTGTCACCGACTCGGTAATGTATTAAACGTACATGATTTCGCATTGTGTCGCGGGCTTTTTAGTGAGTTACATCTGCTTAACCTGTATCGTTTTCTTGTGACAATACGTTTAAATAACTATGAACGAAGAAGCTGAAGATACTTGCAACTACAAAAGTTTAAAGAATAGAGAAACCATGGGTTCACGGACTGGAAGTGTCAACATTCAATTTCAAAGGAAACCTAAATACAATAAATTGTTACCTTATGTAACTGATTTAGAGACGGAATCTCAGGCTTTGTTAGCTGAGATCAAGGCAAATTTAGGACGAGCTGTTATACTTCGTGAAATACAACCAGGATGTGTTCTTTGGGTTACTAGATTATTCGAGTAAGCATTTGAAACTTCTTTATTATTTGTAAAATAAAGTTGAATTCATCATTCAAATGAATGAGCTGTCACTAGTTAGATTTGTTCGAAGTTAAATATAATATTTATGTGTATTTATTATAGGTACATAAAAATCTATGGAATGAAATTCAGTAAAGAAGATCATATTTTATTTATAAAATTAATGTATGAACTGGTTACAATTCCTGAACTTGAACCATTTTTAGTGAGTGGATTTAGTTTCACACTAATTTTATTATTGAAGTAAGTTTGATTTTATTTTTACATATAATTTTGCATTGTGTTATTATTAATCATCATGGTTGAGTTTACCATTGTCCTCATATTCTTAGGAAAAAAGGATTAATTTCTCCTGATGAGCTAGAACTTCCATGGAAACCTCTCTTTGATTTAGTTGATCATGTAACTGCAAATGAAGAACCTTTCTTGGGAATGTATCGTTCTTTCGCATGTTTATCAGATACATTAAACATACTTGTACATGCTGTAAAAATTTATTTTCCTGTAAGTGATTATTTTATTGAAAATAAGTCGGTGAAAGGATCGAGATTAATTTATTACAATAGTTGAGTGCAACACAGGAAATATTAGATGAGTTGAGACCAACTTTCTTCCCCCTCGATTCCGTAATGATGTCTGCAAGTTTGGAAACATTAGAATGGTTCTTACCAGTACAGTTATCTCCTAAACATCATTCTATCGGACATGAATTATGGTTCAATGAATTTATGTCATTATGGGAGGTCTGTCATAATGCACCAACTTGGGAAAATGGTATGATGTGGTTAATGGCAAGATTGGCTTCTCATAACATTGGATACATTAATTGGGAACCCCATATTCCATTAATGTTTACCAGATTTGTGCGATGCTTAAGGCTACCAGTAACTTACAATCAAATACAGAGATGTAAATATCACAAAATAGACACATCTCCCATAGCCATATGGATAGCAGCAGTTCTGGTAGGATTTTATCAGCCATTTAATTTATTAAGTACCAATTCTAACTATATTAAAAGGAATGAAATATGATGTATATTTTCAGGGAAATGGTTCATCTGCCCAAATGTATCTTGAAAAATTTTTAAAAACTATAGAGACATATTTTCATCCAGCCAATACTGGCAGATGGCTGGGAAAATTAAAGGAAATTCTTGTAAAGCTTCCATATCATTTTGTCGCACGTTTACACAAGTAAGTATCATTGTATTGTTAGAATATATTTTTATAATTCTTCAGAAATTAGTAACGCGTATTTTACTACTACTATAGAGAACGATATGCTAAGCAAACATGGGAGACACCTGTTCCTGAAGAGAGCAAATTAACTGATAGCGATATCGACGCGTTTGTCAAAAGTATGATGCCAGTAACCATGACAGCTATGGCTAGCAAGCTATGCGTTAGCGATGCCTCTCAAGCATTGCAACATCTTGCCACTATGAGGCCTAGTTTAGTAATCCCAGATGTTTTGGAAAGAGTCTCTTCTACATTGGACTCTCTTACAACAGAGCCATATAAATTGAATGCTACATTGAGTTACATGGCAGCCATAGCTAGACCAATGGCAGAAGGATCTAGAAATATAAATAAAGGTATGAGTCGTATTCTTGTTGCATATTATTTGAAATTATTAGTTTTACTTTGGTTACAAAATGAGTTTTCTTTTGCTTTGTTTTAGGTTACACTTATCCAGAAGGACCAACGCATATTCTGCCATTACTATTTTTACTTTTGCCTAGCATCGATCCAAACGACACAGAAAAATGCTTTGTTGCTTTTCGTCTCATCTCAGTCTATGCTACTTATATTCCTATTGTAGACCCTTCCATACTAACTACAATAGTGGACGAGGAAGAGAGAATCATTTACGAAACTGCAACAGCGAGATTTGAAGACTTTGTTTTACAATTTCTGGACAGAGTGTTTTCTTTTATAGATTCTAGTTCTCTAGAAACTGTTAGACTGGAAACTCGTGCTGGCGATGGGAGAAGTAAATTGGAAAAAGTTACGGAAACTGTACTGAGGGAAGTGTGTACAGTGCTGTTAATACAGATTAACGACAAGATCTTTGAGTGCGCTTTGCACAAATTACGCACGTTCGTAACTGAGCATATTCTAGAAACTAAGGTTGCTGGACAGCTGGCCGCCGTGCTGTGTCGAATATTCGCTCGTGTTAATGGCAAAAAAACTTTGCATTCGTTGGTACCTGTACTTTCACAAACTATTTTAGACATTACTGGTGAAAGTAATGATATTATAAAAGAAGAAAATTTAGACGGTCGTCTTTTATACGCGATGTTATTATTATCCTCAATCACTTGTACACCTGGGAATAATTTGTTACCATATGTAAATACATTAACTACTGTCCTGGATCGAGTCCTAGTCTTAAAATCAAGAGAAGGAAACGACCTAGCTTGTACACTTTTGAAATCTATTCTTTCTTCTTTATCTACTGTGATGCCATATCAATTTACATGTACTGAGGTCATGCACTGGGGACAAGCTCTAGATATTAATACTTTGAGCGTTAAGTGGTATATTCCTGGTGAAGAAGAAATGGTCGCGGTAAAACAAATATTCTATAAATATCTTTTGCCTGAAATAAGTAAATTACAAAAATATTGCGAAGACTGGAATACTCTGACGAGGTTAGTTATTATCAAATATTAATTTTCGTTCCGTTAAATCAAATGAAGCTATTAATGTACGTATATGTATATGATTGCAGGGAAGAGTTGCTGACTAGTTTAAATATCATAAACAGCATTGTTCAAGCTTGTGAGTCTGTTTTACCAGTCTGGCAAGAAGAACCATTAGTTACAGTAAAATCGTCTTTAAAGTGGGTGTCTTTTACGCCAACGCTTGGTAAAAAGGAAGAAATATTAATGCCTGATGGTAGTAATGTGAGACGCTCTATTACCACGCTTATGAATAATGTACAAAAAGTAATATTGAAGAATGCAGAGGACGACACGAAAAGTTTATTTATTTTAATAAAGGTATTCATTTTAATGTAATACTGTATGATATCAGTTAGTAAAAGAAGTTAAGTTAATTTGAACTTTTAATTCTAGATTTGGAATAGTCTTTTATTAGGAAAAATTCGCTTATCCGATGCTCATAAAGCGAGGCGCAAACATTTCCAAATTGTAATGAAAATGATGAAGGATTATTTAGGAGGAAACAAAGGACTAATGGGACCGTTTGTATTACAATGTGCAGAGATTCAACACGAAACGCGTGTTCATTCACAGTTTTCTAACTTAACACAAACTCATAAAGAAATAATGTTAGAACTGTTCGCATTGGCTACCAGCAGGTACGCCGATGTGAGATCGCAAGCTCAATCCAGTCTCTCCCGCGCTCTTCAACATTTATCATACTCTTATACGTTCATCGTTCCACAGATAATTGATATATTAAAAAAGGATGCTGAAGAAAATCATGACGCTTATAAGGTAATAATAATAATAATAATGAAATAACCTCTTAACATTTTCGTTAACATTGCTATTTTAAAACAGGGTGTTTTATATATTTTGTTTGGTCCGCAACAAGATCCCATAATTATGAAACGCGATTGGAAAATGCTGAGATCTTTATGGCCAGCTATAGTACTTTCTAAAACGTCTGAGAAATTGTCCGTAATCCGTTTAAAAGAAAACTTAGTGGAAACTGTAAATAAACACTTCCCAACAATTTCTATCAAACTTGAACTACCAGAAACATGTTTAACGATTGCGGCTAATTTATGGTCAACTTATCCACAACCTAACCTACCTCAGCCTTCTAAAGAAGAAATCGAAAAAGGTTTAGAAATAGTCCGAGAGACAGAAGAATCTAATCTTACGTCTTACAATGGTTTGGTGGACGATTTGTATTGTGCTCTTTTGGAAAAGAATTTGCATTGGAGACATCGCTTAATGGCAATGAGCTTTATTCGAGACTTAGTTCATCCAGATCAAATGTATCCTCCGAAAGTCGTTCGTTACTTTTTAGAAGCGTTAATACATGATTCGTTACAAGAAAGAAAAATTGCTATTAAAGTGGTTATGTTTATGTTGAAACAACAAAAGAGGGAACATTTAAAGGTAGGGTATATCGATGAAAAATTTATTTTGTACATGACTTGGACATGGCTTAAAATGTAACTTTTCTATTCAAAGATAACTATCGACCCACCAACGCTGGAGAATGATTCATCGCAAGAAAATCAATCTCAGAAGTTAATGCCAGGACAAAGACCAGACAATGCTTGGCTTCAATATAATTACGAAACTCGTCCTGTGACTGCGGAACAATGGGACGAACCTAGATTCGTGCACGATACTTACATCGGATATTATACGTGGCCAAAGAAAATAGAAATTTATGCACCGTCATCGAAACAACCATGTCTAGATGCAAATGTTCGAACTTTAACAGACCACGAGAAAGAAGTCGTTCACTTCTTTAACGATCCCCAAAATATTGAGAAACTCATAAGGTTCTTCAGCCTTGAAGAAAAAAAAGGCAAAGATAAATTCAATACTTACAAATTTTTTCTTTTCAAAGGTCTCTTTCGTAATCACGGGATATTATTTTTGAAGCACTTTGTGCCACATTTACGTAAATTAGTTACAGAGAAACAAGAGAGTAGCCAAAGATGCGCGGCAGAAATTATAGCTGGAATTATCAAGGGTTCGAAACATTGGCCATATAACATGGTTTGCGAAATGTGGGATTCTCTATTACCAATTATAAGGCTTGCCTTAGCTAATTTGACAATAGAATCTGTCATGGATTGGGGTGTGTGTTTCGCCTCGGCGCAACAAAAAAGAGATCCAAATAGACATTATTGGTTACTGGAATGTCTGATGGAAGAACTTCGTTTAGATGACTCGGAGTCGTCCTTTGCTGAATGTGGCCGTTTGTTTACTTTACAAGTGGCCCTTGACGAACACTCGTGGCGAGTTTCGGAATTATTACATCGTCTGTTGAAACGCACAGAAGATAGATTACTGGCAAGTCCGTTCGAGAATGTAAGAGAACGATTAGGTTCCGTTCTAGTGACAGTGTTCACCGCAGATTTAAGATTTCCACAAGCCTTAAAGGATCAGTCAACACCGCGAATAGAAGACTTAATAAATAAAATAGTACCAAAACTACGATCTCTTGTAAATGAAAATGTAACATTTGTTAGCAAAGAAGAACAATCCTTATCTACGCAAGTGGCCAATATTAAATGCAACGACTCATTAAAAGAATCAAAAATAAATATGGAAGATCGAGAGACAGCCATTCGATTACTTAAGACAGTTTGCAAATGGATTACGAATACTGTGATTCGTTCACAAAATGGCCTGCAGCCAGAATTTTACCAGATATTTCCGATTATATGTCAATTGGAAAACTGTGACACAGACGAAGAACTGACAAAGCTTTGTAAATCTACGTTAGGGGTACTTGCGCAAGCGTTTACCTTGTCGCGTGATATACCAATAGCATTAGAGGCAATGATACAAATGTCGAAACATTCGTCTTGGTGGACGCGATCTACTTGCTCGCAATTTCTTCAAGTATTAGTGTTTCATAATATGAGCACATTTTTAAGTAACTCAGCATGGGTCGATTGTGTCAAAGATATAGTTTTACGTTTATTAGAAGATGAACGATTGGAAGTAAGGAAAAGCGCTGGGCAAGTTCTAAGTGGATTATTACATTGTGCGTTTATACCAGAACAAGAAAATTTATTGGTCAGTATTCTCAAATTATTTCTAACGTATTGCTAAAAATAGAGATTGTTTATATAAAGTTTTGTCATTTTGTAGGACGAGTTTAAGAAAAAAGCAAAAACTAAATTGCATAAGAGGGAACAATCGAATCACTCGCATAGTGAGGCTAAGAATTTAAAAATTGACGCTATACGTATTCGTCACGCAGCTGTATTAGGAATGTGTGCATTCATACAAGCTCATCCATATAATATACCAACATACGTACCCTCGATTTTTGAACACCTCAGTCCGCACATGAATGATCCGCAACCTATACCGGTCGGTATACAAATTTGAGGCACGTACGTATTGTTTATTATTGCTATATGAATCTATTTATTTGCAGACGACAATTAGGAAAACTCTTGACGATTTTAAGAGAACACATTATAATGGATGGAAGGGAATAAACGGATATGCACAGCATTTCACAGAAGAACAGTTAGCTGTGTTACAAGACTTGACAATGCCTCCATTCCATTATGCTTGATAGAATACTAAAACTTGTATCATACGTTTCCTATGGTTGTAATTGAATTTTTATGTGCAAGCTGTGTTGACGGTCATCAAGGACACAATCGTGAAGAATTATAAAAAAAAATACTTTGTAGTGATAATGTAATAATTAGTCTCATAATGTTTAGAAATTTTTTTAATTATTTGGTGCTGTGCTAACATAATATATTTACCGTAATTATTTATCTCACATTCCCCTCCCCCCCCCCCCCCAAAAAAAAAAAAATAAAACGAAACTGTCCATTTCTAAAATATGTAAGTCTAAAATTTAACCTGTACCAAAATAGTTCCCACTGTTTCTACTAGATGGTGACACTAACTAAAGGGTCTATAATTATTGCTGTATTAAATAATTGTTCACAAAAATAATAATTTTCATATACTAAGAAACACTATAAACCAATGAATCATTCTAATTATTCATTTATGAAAAATAAAGAATTTTGTGTTAAAGGTGTCAGTGGCGCCATCTAGTGGGAATTATTTTCACTACAAACTTGAGCGTTTCGCCACCGATGGCGCCACTGTTACCAAGAATTGTGTGCATGAATCGAGCGAGTATACTAACATATTAATGAAAAATTAAAGAAACTTTATTATTGAAGTAATTAACTCCTACGGTGTTATTTTTTAAAGTGAATCGTTAAATAAATCAGTCAAAATGGGTAAACGTCAACATCAAAAAGACAAAATGTAAGATACAAACATGTCACTTAGGTTAGAACGTCAAAATTCTTTCTATAGAATTATTTATAATAAAAGAATGTATTTTCTCATAGGTATTTAACATATACAGAATGGACAACATTGTATGGTGGAAAGAGGTCAGGTACTTCTGACTCTAATGAAGATTCAACATTTCGTCGTTTACCTTTTGACCATTGTTGTTTAAGTTTGCAACCCTTTGAACATCCCTATTGTGATGCACAGGGAAATATCTTTGAATTAGAACCAATATTAGAATATATAAAGAGATATAAGCACAATCCTGTTACTGGGAAGCCTTTAGATCCAAAGTCTTTAATAAAATTAAATTTTTTTAAGAATGCGGAAGGACAATATCATTGTCCAGTTTTATTTAAACTGTTTAGTAAACATTCTCATATTGTTGCTATTAAAACAACAGGAAATGTGTTTTCACACGAGGTATAGATAAATATGATTTCTAAATTTGTATAAGTAACTGTTGGTAATTAATTAATTTACCATCTGTGATTTTTTAGGCAGTAGAACAATTGAATATAAAAACACGTAATTGGAAAGATTTAGTGAATGATCAACCTTTTGCACGTAAGGACATTATTGTAATTCAAGATCCAAGCTATGCCACAAAATTTAATTTATCAACTTTTCATCATATCAAAAATAATATAAGAGTTGAAGATGAAGGTAATATTATATATTTACAATTTTAGGATTTATTTCATATCAATAATTCTGTATTTATCAACATTTAAAATAATGCTGCAGAAACTATAAAAGAAAGAAGTAATCCAAATGCAAAATTGAAAACTGTATCAATGGAAACTAAAGAAATATTAGCAGAGTTGGATAGAGATTATAAACAAGCTGAAACCAAGCATGAAATTTCTAAACCAAAAGCAGATAAATTTAATGCAGTTAGTATATTATTACAAGCATATTTTACATTAGTGGTACCAAATGTTGTATGCAATTATAATAATATTTACACATAGGCACACTACTCTACTGGTGCTGTAGCAGCTGGGTTTACATCAACAGTAATGCCAACAGAAACTATGCATCAAGCAGCGGTTATCGCGGAAGATTTAGTACGATACGAGAGAGTAAAAAAGAAAGGTAGATAAATAATACCATGTGCTTTATTGTTTATTTAACTATGTAATACTTCTCTTCAGGATATGTAAGGATTGTCACAAACTATGGTGCTTTGAACTTAGAGCTTCACTGTGATCTTGTTCCAAAAACGTGTGAAAATTTTATAAAACATTGTCAGAACACGTACTATGATGGAACAAAATTTCATAGATCCATACGGAATTTCATGGTATAGATATTAATTTTTTTTTACATAATAACTGTAAACAATGTCAAAATTAATATCGATTTATTCAGATACAAGGAGGTGATCCTACAAACACTGGTAACGGAGGGACATCTATTTGGGGGAAAAAATTCGAAGATGAATTCAAGCCAAACTTGATTCATCAAGGCAGAGGAATTTTATCAATGGCGAACTCTGGGCCAAACACAAATGGATCGCAATTGTATATATATTATCATGCATTTTTATACATTCATAAATACAGTTATATTAGGACCTAGCTGTATTTTATTTCGTTACAGTTTCATCACATTTCGATCGTGTAGACATCTGGATCGCAAGCATACCGTCTTTGGGAAAATAGTAGGTGGATTAGAAACGCTAAACGCCATTGAAAAGGTCGAAGTGGACAACAAGGATAGACCTATAGAAGATATAATAATACAGAAAGCTCAGGTTTTTGTTGATCCATTTCAAGAAGCCGACGAGCAGTTGATCGCAGAGCGTGCAGCCGAAGTTGAGCGATTAGCACAAGAAGCAGCAAAGAGTAAATCCTCCGACAACGCAGAGAAAAACGAATTAAAAGTATATCGATCGGGTGTGGGAAAATATATCAGAATGAATCAAGGGCAGGACAAGTAATGTCAAATAATGAGTAGAAGTTGAAACAATTTAATGATATCATTAATTACTTAAATTTGTTTACAGAGCGGAAAAGGGCGAGGTCGAGCCTGTAGTCAAGAAGAAAAAGGTCACGCCAAGTTCGTTCGGAGATTTTTCTTCTTGGTAGAGTAATTGTATAAATTTGAATTATTTATTATTTTATATTTCAAATGTAAGATATTTTCACAATTATGTATTTTAAATTGTACGACAAATAAACTATCATTTACATGTTCCTGGTTATTGTTATCGCTGTTAAGAATATACGCGAAGAAACACGTTTGATACAAATATTTATATTGATCTACAGTATTCTACATTATCATTAAATATAACAATTGTTTTATTTATACTAGTTTCGTGATTGTAATCGTTGTATTTGAATATTTTATTCGAATTGAGCGGGGAATACATCGCATCGTATGAAGGTTAGATGAGATAACAGAAAGTTGATGTTGGCGGCTGTAAACTAGTGTAAACCGATTCTCCATATTTGATATTTAGTTTGCCCAACCCGTACAAGTTGGGTATCCAAGTTCAACGTATTTTATTCATATTCAGTATCGAAAACGTTAAAGTTCGAGTGAAATTCGACCAACAGTGCGTATACAGTGAACGTATATCAAGTATGGATGATTTAGGTGAGTAAGTTTGAAATTAATCACAAAATACGTGAACTAACCTCAACATTGAATCACTCAGCCTGTCAAAATCATCACAGAACTCGATGTATTCATACAATTTATTAAGTTGACATAGGTTTCGTTCACATATTTTATTATCTTACTCCTACAACGATGTATTAACAATTGTAAATAAGTATTTGTATCATTGTTTCTGCCTAGCATGAAATTTCGTAAGTGCAGCATCGATGAATTAATTTTTATTTGCTCATCGGTGAGAAATTTATCAAATGTAAAATGAGAAGAAATTACTTATGAAATTTAGTTGGAGAGCATTGAAAACACGAATAATGTACGATTAATTGTAAAAGCGCAGGGTACTTGGCGTTATCATGAACCGTATAGGCGCATACATAGGATTGCACATATGTAGGATTTAATTAAAAATTAACGAAACTTACTCCTTTTTATAGGATATACAGATCGCTATAAAACAAGTTATGAATAAATCGTACTCGTTTACGGTGAATGTACATCAGATTTATTTATAACTTCGTCTCGATTAACGTTACCAATTTATTCGATCGATCGTTATCCTAAAATGAACTTACCGCGATTATGGAATGATGGATGACGCTTTCGAACTTTAATCGAAACGTTACAGAATTTATATGTCTTTGGTTCTATATTTTATTTGAACGTTATTTATTGGGAAAAAATGTCCGAAACGTTAAAGAAATCTTGTATGATGCGCTTGATGCGTTATACCGGAAGAAACTGCCCCTAAGGTACGCGGGTAACATTTTAAAGTCTGCAGAGAGGTGTTGCGTGCCAACGATTCTACGTATTTTTAGTGTATTTCACCGTGGCGTTGTCCTACTCGTGTTTTTGGAGATGCGGGGAGAGGATCGACGAGACGGCGACGCGGGCGAGCGCCTGAAATACACTTGCACGTTTGAACTTCTCATTTTCCTTTGGTCAAGTACGGTCCCTTACAGACAGTTGATACATACCACTCAAACCCGTGTCGTCGTCATCGTGCTTTCAATCATCAGTGGTGTTACTGAAACACAGAGAACGCTTTTTTGTATAAAGTTCAACGTTAGGCTACGTGGTGCGCAATTAAAATTAAACCTGAAAGTGTACTGGGACATTGGAACTTTCTAATGGAATAACGATCGATGGAACAGATAAATAAATACGTTGGACGTGGACCCAAATTTGCTATACTTTTCGTTCAAGTGGCAAACAATGTTTAATGCTAGGTGCTTTGCCATGCAAAGTATAAACAGAAGTTGATACGCGTTGAAATGTTTCCATGAATTGTTCCATGAAAATTAGTTTCTTAAATTTGATAATGTCGTCGAAATGACAAGCCGAATATCGGTCTCCAAGGACCAACGCCACATGAACGAAGAGTTCATTGTCGTTTTCCAAGGTTTAACCTCTTGAGGGATGAATTTTGAATGAATTGTTTGGAAGGCATCGTAACTGTAAATAATTAAAGGACACGCATGTGTCAATGTCCTTCAAGAGGTTAACGTGTCAACGAAGCAATCTAAGCTAACATGATCTTATACGCATGAAATTCGTAGACGGCATTCAACAAGTGGTCGTTCGATGCGTGCATCATCTCGCCCCACCACTGATCGATCCACACAGCTCGATAAACCGCGACGAGAAGCATTGCCGCGGTAAAAGTGGTGCATAATAGTATGCTTATTTGTACGTGTACGTGACAAACTCGTGGCTCTTTGCGCGCGTGGTAAAAAAAAGTTAATGGATACCTGGTGCGATAATTTACAAGTGGTGCTTTAAGAGAAGATAGATATCGCGATGGATCGAACGATGTACGGAAAAGTAGATCCCGGCGCTTTCTATCAACCCTACAAAATCACCGTCAAAAAGGGTTCTTGCCCTGGATGTGAGTTTCAGATTACTCATAATTGCGTTCCGTGTTTTATACGAATTCTAACGTGTTGTTAATTTTTTTTTTTCTTAAGCAGTGGTATAAAAGAGCGGACACTAGAGAATTATTTCTAATGGTTGTAGATGCTTGCGTGCACATATGCGACCTCTTTGCATGCGTAATAAGGATACTGAGCAGAATTATGATTTAGAAATTGTTCTCGGTGTTCATTCTTTATAAAGTTAGCGTCGAGGCATTTGTTTACCGGATTCATTCGTATCTGGCTGCATGTTTTGCGCTAACGCGTGACTTTGTGCGCGGTAATGCACACTGACGGACTTTTAAATTAAGATCAATTGCCTGGGATGGGAATTATTATTATTTTTTTTTTTTTTTGTCAGTTTATGACGCGCTTTGAAACGTTTTAGACTCGTTATTTGAGTGGTACACGTAATCGTTACCTCAATCGTAAAAACGATACGATTAAGTTAAGTAATATTCAGTAATAGGATTCAGCGGAAACCACGAACGATTATCTAATTTTATTTGCATCCAGACGAATTATTTTGCTCTTGAACCACTGTCGAAACGATATTTCTGGCATATTTTCAAAGGTTAACGCGCAAACTAGTTTATGCAATCGCGTATCGAATTTGACGCGATTTCGCGATTTTATAAAAACAATTTTCCGTGCAGATTGCGTCAACGATATGGGTCAGAAAAAATGCATTCTAAACAAACATTAAAGAGCATGTCAGTCTTATCGTATATTTCATAATTATTTTTGAGCTGCACATTTAATTCTGCCCGAAAGGATGACTCACGTTGCATCAGTTCGCGCGATTTTTTTGGAATACCTTTCACCTACGACGTGGGTTGCCTTGACACTAAACCTTCTGAAATAATTGTCGAAGTCATTATTTACCAGCGATCTCTTTATGGAAACATATACGTAAAGGACCGTTGCAATCGAGTTCGAATTAAAAGTATGCAAAGTAATCGCTCGAGATGTTTACCGTAGAAGGAGAAAGTTACCACCTTCGATACCAATCGAGACCCTTCTGTTTTGGGCTGGTGTCTTGGTTGGTGCTGAAGCAGCTGACTTTCCCTTCACATGGCAACAAGTGTGATGAACTGCATAGATCTCAAGCATCTGCTTTACTGTGTACCGATCCTCGAACTTGTGCCATCTCGTGGACATATTAATAACGATTTCAGGGTAGCGTGCTACCTTATCAACACCAGATTTAGCATTATCGACGATACTCGACTAAAAACTAACCTAACCTACACAATTGTCATACTTTTATTACGACGTATATAATATACCTCTTTCTGTTAATTAGAAAGATTCAGCTACTTTCCATCTTTAGCTATAAAGATACCCATGCTTATACTTCTAATTAGAATGTACTAGACTATTGAAATCAGTTTCAGATTTAGATATTTCCGGAAACTGCACCTGCTTGCCATGAATATCATTACGTTGAAGATCACTCTGTGATCCAAGGTAAACGCGCGTAGGCACCTCACCTCTTGTTCCTCCTCGAGGAAACGTGTCGGTTGATCCAGGTTGATCTACGCACGTCCATATTGGGCATAGATTGCGTGATTCGACTTCCTACACATTCGTTCGATGTATTGCGTCAGTGGGTTCAACACAACAATTGTACGAAATGGCCGTCGATCGTGATATCGTAGCAATTTTGCTTAATTCGCAAGTTTTTTGTTGCAATTCATTCCAGTGTGTCGTTGAGAACGACAACCGTTGTAGATATTGCAGAATGTTGACGTAGGTCGTGTGGCCCTCTATCGATTCTTACTTTAAGTTAATGGAACAAAACGTTCTGGATTTGATGCATTTATGACACCATTTCTTTCATCTCCATGCCTTAGTGCTAATCGATTTCTCATTTAGTACTTTTCTTTAGAAGAAGGTTAGTTCGTGACATGGCGATAGAAAATGCTAAAACCAAAGCAGCTGGAGAAACAGCGAGTAGTTTCGGTGATCAGGGTTATTTTTGAGAAGCTTGTCGTCATTGTGAATATGTAGGTTAGTGGTGCACAACAATTTCTGCTAGCGAGCCAGATAAAATAAAGAAACATGTGCGGATCATTTCAGTTTCAAGTTTATTTTAAAGTATAGATATAAATTCAACTTTTTACCTTTATAGGCTTCGTGATCTTCAATACAAATTGACCCTTGAAAATAAGTGCAATAGAAAAGCACAGCAACAAGGTTAACGAGAGAGAGAAACAGACAGCGATAGTTGGAAGGGGAGGAGATGAATTCACGTAATAGATCCTCTAAATGCAGCTCAAGAAACAACACGTGCTGCCAGTTTCGTCTGATCCCGCAAACACATGTGTACGTGGTTTCTAACTTGTATCGACAATCTACTCGCGAAGCTCATTTTCTTTTGATACTCGCACGTGACAGGATATAAGGGTACAGAGGAGCCCCCGTAATTTCAGATCGTTGCTAGAGTGCGGAAATATAGCTATTCATTTCGTAATAGTCATTGCTTCTACTCCGACGACTTCTATTCGTTCGATCTAGCACGAGATTTCGTCTTGTTCTCATATTTCTCTTCCCATTATTATTTTCCTTTACAAATCCATCGAGACACGTTCGATACATCGCGATATAATTATCTTCATTGGGAATAATTCGACTCGAAGGGGAACGTTTATTTTCGTAACTCTCGCGAAAAAGCACGTGTCGCCGTGGTTTTTCGATTCTACGCAAAGTCCATCGTAAACGTAATTGGCAACAGATGGAGTTTATTTTTAACGTTTTCTCTGTACGGATAGCGATCTCGTAATCGTCGTTAACCTTCCTCCGTGTTTATATGTCCGGTTGTAAGACCCACGGAAATCAGTGTCTGGTGATTTCGAGACTTGGATAGACGAAAGTGATCGTTTGCGATTGTTTTTGTTTCGTTCTCCGCGGTTGTTCGTATTCTTGGCGCGATCGAGAATAAAATTCCCGCTGTTCGGATAGAATTTAATGCTGCGTTATTAAGAGAGCAATAATATGACCGACGTTATGAGACCTGTGTCACCGATCTCACCGGTTCGTTTGGCGACGATTCAAAAACACGCACGCTGGGAACGATACATCAGTAAGTAGCTGTAGTGTACGAGTTAACGCCCGATTATACGATAACCATACTAATTATTAATTTCGACATCGTTTGCCTCGTTCCTATTTGGAATTGTTCATAGAACAATAACGAAGCTTTGGAAGGGTTTTTAGTAAGAACTTTCATGTTATTCAACAATTACCCCTAATGGTCGACGATTGTGTCAAGTGCACTCGTCAGTCGAGGCTGTCCTTTCTGCTTGTGCCAAGGCTAGATTCTAGATTCGAGTTGCGATTCACGATTTATCGTTCATGGAGTCCCGTTACCAGGTGTCTAAGACATCGCTTACTCGCGACCATATTGCGTTAAGCTTGTCGCGCAATATTAATGTCCGAATTGACCGCGTATGATTCAGAAGCACGAAATAGGTTCGAGGAAGCTTGGCAGGCTTTTTGTCAACGTCTGCATCTCATTCAAGCGTACGGCCACCGTTCGTTGCGTGGCACAATTCGAAATTACATTGGCTATAATACCTATCAAAATACAGGATGTCCCAAAAATGTTGTAACACCTTGAAAGGGGTGGTTCGGGGGGTGATTTGAAACAACTTTTTCCTTAGCGAAAATGTTGTCCGAGGTTTCGTTGAAGAGATATTAACGGAAAACACTGACCAATCAGAGCGCGAGGATGCCGATGGAGCGGTCGCGGTAGCGTATGAGCGCCGCCGCCTATCGCGTAGCCTGCGCTTAACCGGCATACTCGCGCTCTGATTGGCCGGGGTTTTCGCTTAATATCTCTTTAACGAAACCTCGGACAACATTTTCGCTAAGGAAAAAGTTGTTTCAAATCACCTCCTGAACCACCCCTTTCAAGGTGTTACAACATTTTTGGGACATCCTGTATGTTCAAAAATAGTAGATCATTGAGCTTATCCTAACTGGAGTGTGAACAACTGTAGGAAGAAGTAGAGGCGACGAAGGTTCGAGAGAAATGCAAAATGGGTGGTTCCGGTATCATCCTATAGCAAATTTATTTGTAGAGGGGGAACAAACGTACGCCGTAACGTAACCTACCCGAGCATCGCTGAGCATTGTCGAGTGAGTTACTTTCAGATTCTTTTCCGCATAAAATTGGATAAATACAATATAAATTGAATTGTGACAAATAATAAAATTTAGCTCTATACCAAATTGTATATATTTGTATGATCTAAATTATGGTATGTAAATTATGTATACTATTTTATTATTATGTCATTATTATTAATGTTTCTATCGTTTTATATATAAATAAAAAGGAAATAAAGTTCAAATCTGTACATAATCTGTAAATAATTCCTAGAGTGCCGCGAAATTCAAACAAAGAGGAGTCTGTTCTCCCTCCGCACATAAGTTTGCTATAGGATAGTACCACCGGAACCACTCATCTTGCATCTCTCTCGGACCGGCTTCTTCCTCGCAGTTTACACTTCAGTTAGGATAGAGCTAAATGTAGAAGAGATGCATCATAACCTCAATATTTTTAGGGGCCCCCTGGAGGGCTGCGTCCTCTATTCGTAGATTCGAATTATCGGCCTGTCGATCGCGAAGTATAATATCCACGGTCGATAAATGGAAGGCACTGTTACGTTGACCTTAGCATTCTAGAAATTTCGTAGAATATTCCCATGCAAGTTAGTTCGGGGAATACTTCGTATTCTACGAAAAACCGTGTGCAGTTGCTCGATTCGGGATTGCCGTGTGTACAGGTTCCGATGCGACGCGTTTCTTCGTATCCACGAAGCCGACTAGGCTGCTTTTCCTTCACCTCGAAGCCAGCATCGCGTTTCTACTTCCCTTATTATGAGAATACTCCCTCCATCTTCTGTTCCTCCTCCTTCTCCAGCCTGCCTCCTCCAGGCTGCCGAAGCCGGTCACTTTACCGAGAACTTTATTGACAATCAGTACCGTTTTGCCGATCGTACTTGACGCGTACGAGTCCGCTCGACATTCCTGCCGCGACACGTGACACTATCTATCGGTTCTGTTATCAGTGCTTGTTCCCGTAAAAACACAAAGGAAGTACTGTGTCGTCGTTCGTCCCATGGGAATTTCTGAACGCAGATTTTCCATGTATAATCTCTTTGCGCGAGAAACGATACGATTTTGGAAATATCAGCGAGAGATCGTTATCGTTGGTTCAGTGTCGCTGTTACTCGAGTCTGTTCTTTAGATCGTGAGTAATTCGCGAAGAGTGACACGGTCGCGACGATTTCGCAAACATCTCTGTTCGTGATTTTGATTCAACCGGAAATCCGTATCAGAGTTCGACGTTCTCGGAACAGTGGGTGTGTCGCGCGATTTGTCTCGAGATGGAAGCAGAATGCGAGTCCCGGATCGAGATCGAAAATCTCTACGAGGTGTACAATACTGAGAAAACAGAAACCAATCTTCTGAGCCTTGGTAAATATTCAGCTTTCTTGAGCTCGTGTCGTCGAGGCGTCTTCTCTGTTTCACTTGGGGTTTTGCTTACTAGACAATGCTCGTGCGTCATCGTTATTCTTTTTCGTTGCACTGTCCCAAGGTATCTGTAGTGGCCGCGAATATATGCTTTCTTTTCAACAATAAGCCCATGATTGTCATTTTAGTAATGGTAATAGTTATTTTAGCGATATTCAAAGAAAGGGGAAATTGTCTCGCACCCTGTACGTCACCTCTAGTACCTAAACAAACATTAGGCGAAGTATACAAATATTTACAAGCACGTCTTGGCTGGTAAGACGTAAGAACCAGTGAGAAATATATATTTCTAAAATGCTAAAGCTTTTCGAAAGCCACGCGAGCAATCCTATTTATAAACATAACAGTTTGAGAACTGACAAATTTCGAATAAGTGCGAAGTCGTGAGACACCTGTTGGGAAAACATGGCATCGTTTTGCGAACAGATCTCACGCCTCGTGTTCCACTCTTAAACGATAAAGAAATTTGATTGCGTGTGCATCATCAACTGCACAATTATTTCCATGGTATAACGTGAGATTCAACCTCGAGTTATTTCTAAATAGACAATTAGTTTCACCCAGAAGCAAAGATCTTTCAATTAAATCTTCCTACGACGGTTAAGAATAATTAAAGACGCTTCTCGACGTCGTTTACAGCAGTGAATTTTCTGATTTCAGATGCGTTGCTGGCAGACCTGCAAAATACTGTCTCGTCGGAAGGAAATCATGTGGGTAGCAACGCGACTCCTGGTTATGGATCATTGAACGGTGCACGAACGACTGCATACAGATCGTACGATAATCGAACTTCGCCTCTTCCGCCGCAATCGGTAAGTACATAAACTTTGTTTGTTTTATCAAGCGATCATCGAACGTCAATAATTTGTTCGTAACGCATGAAGAAACCTACGCTATAGACAATAAGTCCAGTCTAACAGTTGTCTGATACGTTTCCATCCGAAATAGAAAACTGTTGCAACTGTTTGCGACGTCATTGGGTTTCCTAAGAACTTATCTATACGACTGTCATGTAAACAGGTTTGGACAGGTCTAGTGTTCCCCAAGTGAAGGGATTAGGTTGTCAGATAAACGAAAGCATTAATACTCGTAAATAGAATTCAGTATTTCGTAGAAGCTTGAATAAACCAGATACCATAACATAGTTTAACCTCTAAAGTGCCGAATTGTAGCTGGCAACAAAGTATATTATAAGGAACATGCGCGGGAAGCCTGTTTGGTCCGCCATGTTGGATTTAATGGCGGGTCAAGCGTCTTTCGAGCCTGAATACCTCATTTTGTTTACAAGATTATATCCACCGTCTAAAAACGTCGAAGGCGTCGGTAAAAACGATTCACGATACACGATAAATTCTTTTCGTCGCAACCTGGGAACTACGTTTTCGCGTCGTTTATCGACAGATCTTCGGAAGTCTCGGTTATTCAAAGCGTTCTGAGATAGATGGCGAGGGTGACACGTAGTTTGCGATTCGGGGATTGTTTTAAATCTCACGATGACCTTCGCTCGGTTTTCCATAATGTCTCGAAATAGTGGCAGTCGCGGAAATGTCTGCTCGATGACATTCACGGAAATCGGGATAGTTAAGCAAACGGATAGGTTTAATAATATGAATTACATTTAAATACAAGTGCTCTCGAACTGGCCCTTATCGAACTCGATCGTGTCTCTCTTTTAACCTATACTCCTGCCACGTTCTCATTGAAGCTGTTGATTCAGTTTTTATCTCGTTAATGTTAGGTGCAGAAACTAATTCTGTGCCTTCATATTCGTACATATATTATCGTAGTTTGAATAGAAATATTTACCTACCATTTTGTTACGTTTACAATTTGTATGTATGCTGTCCTAAAGTATGTGATTGAGGAGCAATTAAAAGTCGTATGGTTTTATTATAGAAACAAATGGAAATGTTACCAGAGACTTAATAGATTAACGATTAATATCTTGTCGTATTATAAACACTGGCTTGACCCCATCAGCACGTTCGATTCTTATCGATCGAACGCCTTCATTTCTGAGCGTTATTTCGTATCGATTTTCCAAAATATTTTTAGCGTTGAAAACGGGTGTCGCACGGCTCGTTGCAACAACAGAGTCGAGCCGAGTGCTTCGCCTCCCACGCGTTCGAAAATAAAATCCGTCGTTTTCTTCCAATTTCAGAGGTAATCGAGGCACGCTCGCGGAACGAGGCACCGTGCAAAATAGATACATTCCAGGCTACGCGCGGATGACGCAAGGGAGTGGCTAAAATTAGAATCGATATCGCCCGTAGACTCGCTCGGCCAGAAAAACTCCCGTGGAGAAAAAAAAAATCGGATACCGCGGGCAGAAGTAGGCTCAGGTTACCGCGGCGTCCAATTCGTGTTTCCCCTGCGATTTCACGAAGACTCGCCAAACAAGATGGCCGACGATTCTAGGAAAAACTTGAACGCCCTTAATCAACCGAATCGAATCCAAAAAACCGTCGTCCCGTTTCCCAACGGAATTTTCAACTTGGATTCGAGCCGCGACGCTGATTCGCTTTTCCACGCTCAATTGATTTTGACGTATGGTCGTTCCGTCACGATGATTAATCGCGTCGAATTCCACGCCGTTCGTTCTTATCGGCGATCATTGGCGGGACACGTTCTTCGCGAGGAAAATTGACCTGTTACAGGGAATCTTTGCCGACCTTAACCTTTTAACTGCGCTTAAATTGGTGTTCCGAGGGTTCAAGTTGAAGGAGAGGTTCGCAACCCGGGGTGGATATGCGGAAGGAACATTAGGGATGGTGGGAAAAATATGTAGCAGCATTATTTTAATTGCTGTAATGTTTTTTGAGATATGGGCATCTTAACGTAGCTTAAAAAACAGTCGTTTGACCGATCACAGTAAAACTAGATACAAACGTCGGTAGGTTTAGTGTTAAAGAAATTATACCGTCACACAGAATTTTCTTTATTATATAATTCAGCACAAAGGTTATACATTAATTCGGAAAGGTTAAACATATACACGCGTAAACGAAATTTGGCTCATTTGGAAGGACTCGAGCGTTAAAAATACCCACTTAAGATGTCCCTAAAGCGAAAGAGAGAATCGCGAGGAAACCCTGACAAGCTATTCGCGTTTTATCGTTATGTTTGTCGTCGGTTTCGTTTCGGAAAGACGAAATAAAGCGCTCGAACGGAAATCATAAACACGAGATAAAAGGGTTTTGCATAAAACGCGAGTTCTCGCGGGGGGAGTTTAAACTATGATCGATCGTTTCCCGCGGAACACCTGTTACGTTCCCCGTCGAGCTATCGATTCTTCCGCGTAGAAGCGACCGATGTTTATCTATTATTCAGCTATAGGACGTTCGACTATGACCGTAAAAATGTCCCGTTTCTCTAGCGAGCGGAAAACCGGACTCGCGCGAGCCAACTGCACAGTTGGAAACTGCCAAAACCGATACATTACTAGAAACTACAACTTCATCCGAAAATTAATTGCCCCGTTCTCTTCGTGTCCAATGTCTCGATCGTTTTAAGGAGATTGGCTGGTCTCGCGGGCCAGACTGTGAAGAGGAATCGCCTGTGATCTATACTTATGTTTGGTATAGTAGATTTGGTATAGTAGATTTGGTATAGTAGCCAATCGTATGCCACGAAATATTGGATTCGATGGTAGGGGAAATAATAAATAATAAATAATTTAAAATAATTGTTTAAATAGCATAGAAGTTGTTGGTAACGATTATGGAAGTATACGTATGGATTACATAATATAGAAAGAGTAAACAGAAAAGTAAAATACATTAGCATTTCAATCATCATAATTAGCGGATATCTTGTCTAAATTATAGGTTTATTTTCCTGACCTTTTAAGCTGATTCTCATTGGATAGTAGAAGGAAATGGATATTTTATAGATAATTGTTTTAATGACTTACTCCCTGATGGTGTCTCCTAGTTTCTCCTCTTGTACCGACGCCATTGATTGCGCCGATGTCGCAGTCACCGTGAGAAACAACTGTGTCATTATTTAAATGTTTTACGGTGACGAGCGTGCAACGCGTGTAATTATTTAGGAAGAGAAGGGGGAGACAACGATCGAAAGTTGTACACATGTTCCAACAAATGTGTCCAACCTAGCGAACGTATACAGGATGGGCTGTTTAAACGGGAACACTTTCAAACAGATGGCAAGTATGAACTCCTCGAACAAGAAAAGAAAAAGAATAAAATTTAATTAAATTCCACTAGAGATAGAATAGAAGTGTAGCCTTTTCTCCCGTAAACTCTCGATTTATTTCTCCTCGGAACTCGATCGTCTCTCGAGAAGGAGACGCCAGGATCTCCTTGAACACGCCGGTAAATATATTAAATGCCTTTTCGAACATCCTTGGTGCTCGTAAATAGATTTTATCGCGCCCACCAGCCATCGTCGTCCCAAATCGCCCAAATAAAACAAAAAAAAAACGATACACCGAGTACAAAGTTCGGGGTGAAACGGTTCCCATGAAAAATTCGTCGCGATACGTAACGAACGTTGTCTAGGCAGTGACAAAACGCTCGCGATTTATGCGCGTCGCCTGTCCTCCGCAGGGATAATTGTTTTCACGGTCTGACGAACGTTCCTGACGTAAATCATAAAACACGACATTTGTGCCGGCGTTACTCTCGTTGGAACGACTCGTGGTGTCGCGACGCGTCTCGACGGCAAGCTTCGAAAAATCGAGCCCGTGGATACGCTGCAACAAAGTTCGATCCCTTTGATTCGAACTTAGCACGAAGGAAAAACGATTATAAATGCTACGATTATACGAGGCACTGGTGCGATGCGTTTTCGAGGACGTTGCATAAGCTGCGCACACAAAGCGTCGATTCTCTCGAGCAATGCACGCTAGATCCCGGGAAAAACTCGAGGAAACTTTGTTTAGATTCTTGATTAAATTGTACAAATTGGAAAAATTCTAGTACGGGACTCTCACAAGGAATTTATATTGCATATTCCTTATCAAAGTTGTTTTGAGCTCGATGAAGGCCTACATTCTTTCTGTTTATTCGAACCTCGGCTCGATCTTTGTGGTCCAAAAGTATACACGAAATTGTCCTCGTACGCGTATCTAATTTCCTCGTCTTCGCAAGATCGTCATGATATTAAACGCGACCAGAATGTTTTTAGAGGGCTCTCAACATGCGGGGAGATAGATCTGACCGACTTTCATCTCTGCGGCGAACCCACGATTTATCGAGTTCCTCGAGCTCGCAGGCCCGTGTTTATTTTTCGATCCAGCAACCTTGGAGCGCAGGGCACGATTCGAGAGTTCCGAGGAACGAGATCTCGCGAGAGATTCTAACCGGGGTGCTCGCAGGATTCGATGTACCGCGACATGTTTCGCCTATGGATATTTTTGGACGGACAACTCACCGTGCAACCTACTTTCCACCATCGGGGTGTATCGTTTTGCCACGTTATCGCCAATTTTTTCGATCGCGAATCCCCCTAATCGTTATCGTCTAAGAACTGAAGCGTCACCTCGCTTAAAAAAATTCGCTAGATATAGATACAGATACAGATACAGATGTAGATGTAGATGTAGATGTAGATGCTCTACTCGTTTCCTTTTGTGCTCCTTTACCAGTTAGAACATGGCTAGGAGTGATAAACACCGCGGAGCAAATTCGTGGCGATTCTCGACGAGGATTTTGCAACGAACGCGAAAATCTCTCGGTAATCTGTTTGGCGGGCATGTTTCTATTAAAAGTGTATGACGCCTTGTCCTCCGCGCCCGTCCACCTGATCGATAATGTATTTACAAAAGCCGTGTGGCCTTTAGTGACATCATGTTTTGAAATAATATGCTTTCGCGGGAACTTGGCAGACCGTTCAGAGCGCTTTTTCCTGAACGGAGGGGCCAACGACGAGGAGCATCGGTTATTTTTCTTTTCGGAGAGGCCTGGACGAATCTAAATTTACGTGTCTCGGCGACAGTTAATTAGAAGTCGGACTCTCCACAAATATTACCATTCGTTACTGTTGTTCTAACCGAAAGGAGTCACTTCGTATACCGCCAAGGATTTTTAAATCTTTTTGCATTATTTTTTCCAGGCTGGTATTGCACGCATATTTATTCGTTGAAAAAATTGTAAACTAGAATCCAGCATTGTCTCGAAATAAGCAACCCTGTAGAAAATACAGGGGGTTCCTTGTAGCGGCAAACTACATACGACAAACAGTATGACAACTACGACAACAGTAGAGTACACACGCTGGAGAAAAAGAAAATATTACGCATGTTCTGTGCTCTTTCCACTAATCCGGCTTCTCGCTTTCACGGACATCTCGCTTCTTTTCGGATCTCTCACTCGGCGGACGACTTGAAACAAAAGATGGGGATAGCGAGTTGCTTATTTCGAAACGATACTGTACCCCAAAGGTACTTGAGGTAGCGTTTGAACTTGGAAGCTATTCCGTCTCTTGATATATTTAGGTTGTCCGAAAAGTTTCTTTCGCTTTATTAATAAGTAATACATGCACAATAGTTTATGTTTTATGTTACATCACTGAATCGTGCACGATTCATTTTGCTCCATTACTGTTACAACATGAATATCTATGTAATTAGATTGTCTATTTATATACATACATTTATATAAACACGACCACGTAAAATAATTGAGTGCAACTCGCGAAAGAAACTTTCGGAACAACCTAATATAAATGGAAGAATCGAGATTTCGTTAGAGCATGTTAACGTTGAATGCTTGCAAAATATATAGATTAGGCTTGATATTAATCGCGTGGTAAAATAAGGGAGTTGTTGTAGCCGACTTACCAGAATCGTGAGGCCATCGAGGAGACCATCGCCAAAAGCAGCGGCGGTGGGAAAATGCCATCTCTGAACAACAACCTCTCGGAGCTGGACACCCTGCTTCAAGACCTGAGCAACGCACATTACAGTGCGAATTATCAAGAAAGAGGTCAGCATCCTATTTTCGCGTCAAGTTTACAACAACCATAGTCATCCATTGGTTGGGTGGTCTGAATTAACGGTGGAATTCCCAGTAATCATAGATACTGCAATACCTTTTAAACTAAATGAGAAACAATAATCAACGCAAATTAATTCTGAAAAGCAACTAATTTCAAAAGCACTTTATTAATTAAGTTCTAGTGTTAATAAATCACGGTGCAGTGAGTCAACACGTTCCATTGCTATAACAGCCAGATACACAAAATAGATAACCAGATATCCGGTAGTTCGCACACTTTCATTTTCTATCTCGGCTCCGTTTCGCCTCAACGCTCCCTCTCGATAGATTTCTACGTGAATGTTCTGCTTCCGATAAATATATCCCAGCTACGTCGCACGGTAGCCTCGATCTAAGAGGTCGAGGAGTGGCGAGGTCAATGTTAAAGGTGACTATGAAATGTCGATGATTGTAGAGAATCGCGTGTCCTCGGGAGGAATGAATGGAGACTCTAGTCCGATGCTTCGTTCTCCGAGCAGCATGTCAGCCTCCAGGCCCACCGTGGACTCGTTGCTGGAGGAGCTGAGCACAGCTGTTCCCAATGGGTGAGCAACAAAGATCCCTCCTAGAGGAAGATAGCTGGACTCTAATTTCATTCTAAACGCGATATTCTCGATCAGGGATTACTCTTCCGACGGAAGGGTTAAGGTCACCATTCAGGAAACGTCGACCGAGATCCAACCGATCTACGACGGTTATCCCTCCAGACAGCACGGATCGCTGAATCGCAGCGAGGTGCAAAGAGGCTACACGAACGGTCACACGGCCAGCAACGCTACCAAGGAGCTGGACGATCTGATGGCTTCTCTATCCGAGTTTAAGGTACGCGCGAATCTCGGGGAACCGCTTTGCGCAATCGGTGGACACCCCCGATTAATGGACACGGGTGCAATAAGCTTTTGTAATGTTTGCTTACTATCAAAGCCACTATAGAATGAGAAAACAGCGCTGTTAAAACTACTCCTGCCCATTCTTGGCTCCCTAGGTTACCAAAATAACTTCCATTCCGCCATCTCACCATTCGACCGTCAGTCTGCTCCTCCTTCTCTCCTTCATCGTTTCCTTTTCCTCGTCTCCTCCGATTTTCCGTGCGAGCCGGGGTGGGAAATCGTTGAAGGTGGGGGTTAATAGTGATCCACGAAATCTCTCAAAGCTTTCAGCCAGTCTGCAAGCTCGCCTGTGCCAATCGACATCGGTCAACTCACGCGGGACCTTCGAGAGATTCTTCGGTTATCGGTACCTTGACATTCTGGGACTTGTACGTTGTCTTCGTCCACTGAGCCTCCGCAGTCCAGTCTCTTCTTCCTTGTGACTTCCGAGCTAACTCTTCCGAGCTACCTCTGTCTCTTGTTCGTCCTAGTTCGCCTGTAGGCACGATTAAACGTTTTCTTTCTTGTTAGATCAACAGCGGTTCCCATCAGCATCAAACGGTAACCGACTCCCCGTACGCGAAGCCCAACAAAGCCACCAAGAGCTCCCAGAGCCCGCTGCCACCCGAGGGGGCGCAAACGCGGATCCACATCACCGAGACCCACACCACCCATCACTACCAACAGCAATTAGGAGAGCCTTATCCACCTCAGCCAGCAGCGACTCAAACTAAACAGAACCAGTTGGATTCTATGCTAGGGAACCTCCAGGCAGACATGAGTCGTCAAGGTGTGAACACTACTCAGAAGGGATGCTGCAGCGCCTGCGAAAAGCCCATCGTGGGACAAGTAAATAGACCCTGAAGATCTCCGAAGAACTCAGCCGTCGTTTTTCGTCGTATGAAACGTGGATGTTTCCTTCATCTTTCAGGTGATCACCGCCCTGGGGAAAACGTGGCACCCTGAACATTTCACGTGCACCCACTGCAACCAGGAGCTGGGAACGCGGAACTTCTTCGAGAGGGAGGGTCAACCCTACTGCGAGACCGACTATCACAATCTCTTCTCGCCTCGTTGCGCCTACTGCAACGGCCCTATTCTCGACGTAAGCCAAAACTCGAGACTCCCCGAACTCGAGCGTGTTACGTCGACGATTGTTATTTTCAGAAATGCGTAACCGCGCTGGAGAAAACTTGGCACACGGAGCACTTCTTCTGCGCCCAGTGCGGCAAACAATTCGGGGAGGAAGGCTTTCACGAGCGAGATGGAAAGCCTTACTGCAGGGAGGACTATTTCGATATGTTCGCCCCGAAGTGCGGCGGATGCAATCGCGCCATCATGGAGAATTATATATCTGCCCTGAACAGCCAGTGGCATCCCGACTGTTTCGTCTGCAGGGTAGGTACAGATGGAACGATCGATCGTTTAACGTGTTGGTTTCTATTCCAGCGACGCCTCTAGGATCGTTGATGGTCGATGATTGTATCGGTAGCTTTAAATACGGTGAAACTTACAGGATTGCAAGAAACCCGTGTCTGGCAAGTCGTTTTACGCCATGGAGGGCAAACCCGTTTGCCCTAAATGCGTCGGCGTCGACGACGATGAGGAAGAGGAGGAGGAGGAAGCATAAACAACGCGACAGTCGCGCGTTGCGTTGTTTCGATTTCTTATGTAAAAAGCCCTATTGTCCCCTAAATGTGTATGCTGGCAGGCTCCAACGAATGCGGAGCCTGCGTCCCCCGTTTTCCCAACAGGTGATTTAGCCGGTCCAACGGAGGAATAAACAGACCACGTCGTCGTGTTGTATATTCCGCTTCGAAATTCACGTCGACTTGTGTACGACATCAACGCGTTCATCCACACACACGCGCGCACACATACATACACACGAATATATGTACAGTAAACACACGCGTAATAGTTAGGGCATTCTTGAGATTCGATAGTATTCGCGAGATTTGTTCGAATATCGAATTGATTTCAATTTCAGATCAAATTTTTCTAGTTTAGGAAGATAGTATTTTAACGATGAACCGTGCGAGCTTTGATAACAATTGCTAGTTATTGTATGACGAATAAAATAAACTGGAAAAAAAAATAAAAATAAAATTAAAACAAAAACATACACGACACAAGAGTTGGCCTTTGCTGGCTCCGTTCGCTGCTCTTGCCACGTGTCTTCGTCGAGGACAGCTCTGGCTGGACGTCGTCAATCTGTTGGTTGATGCACGAGTTCGTGCCAATTTATTTTGAACAATATTTTGTCCTATAAACATTAATGTCTCGACCGTACTTTCGTTTTTATTTTTTTTTCCAATCCAGTCGCGTACAATTTCAAGTACAAGATTGTGTAGGGCCAGATTAACAAAAACAGGCTTGCAAGTGGTTCGCGTCTTTCAAAGATGGAGATATTCGAGATAAGATGAACCGGTTGATTGAACGCAAATACAAGTAGCTGTCGAAAATCTAGATCATGCATATTGATAGGGCAGCCTCCTATACACAGGTTGCATACACATACACAGATACACTGTCTCCTATGTTGAGGTCGTTGCAGAGTCATTCATAAATGCATGTAAAGGGACTGATGCACGGCGACCATACACTTCTCATTAATAATTCAAGTTTACACCCAATAAGTTTCTACATTTCGCGAGCAAGTTTTTTTAGCTGACGTATGCGTTTTTCAACTTGCAGGATTGTAGACAAAAGTTCCAAGGAGGCTCGTTCTTCGACCATGAAGGTCTCCCCTATTGCGAAACCCACTATCACGCTAAGAGAGGATCGTTATGCGCGGGATGTCACAAACCAATTACAGGTTCCCACGCGATCATTTGCATTCTCACTAATTATAATGACGTTGAATGTTAATGATACTCGAGTGCTAATAAATGTCCTTGTTTCAGGTCGTTGCATAACCGCGATGTTCCGGAAGTTCCATCCAGAGCACTTCGTGTGCGCGTTCTGTTTAAAACAATTGAACAAAGGTACCTTCAAAGAGCAAAATGACAAACCGTATTGCCACGGGTGTTTCGACAAGCTGTTTGGTTAAGACATACCGGAGAAAGTATTTGTAACATAATAACAAGTAACAGGCTGTTTCGCTCGATATCGTTTATTATAGGCTGGTCGTATTCGTCCACTTGCATAGAGTTCGATAATCGTTATAGTTGTATGAAACACTAGTATGTACTTGGCGATACACGCATGTTATCGCAACTCGAAGCAGCCTTCTGAAATTTTCACGAACATTGACGTTCGAAGTGGTGCGAAGGATAAAGTAATATGATATTCGCAGTCATCGTTATCTTCCATTGTCCTTGATAAGGGCTTGTTGCTAATATTTTCAGGAATATTTTATATCACGTACTTTACATTGACCGTATGATCTAACAATTAATAAAAGGTGCTAATTATTAGCTTATTTTTACTAATAGTGTATTTGTTAAGAGCTACATCCGAATGAAACGGCTGCCATTTGAGAAAAAAAAATCAGGATAACATTGATACAGGTTTATGCGATGTTTGGAGGTTCTGTCAACCTTATCAGTTAGTTTGTTTCTATATCACGCTGAGATTATTATTTATGGAATCTACGTTAGATATGAATAGAAAGTACACGATAATTTCTCAAATCTAATCGGATAATTAAAAACAAAGTATTTCACAAGTACATAATGTAGGAGCAGGAAAAATATAAAATTAAAAATCCGTAATTCTCTTGAACAAAACGTAATCCAAGTTCCCTCCCTCCATGGAATACAAATAACAAGAGATAAACAAGGAATGTTAAACTTTTCGTTTTATTTGGCATTCTGTTGCACAGCAATACCACTCCACTTTATTATCTTACAAGAGCACATTTAATAAATATTATATACACAAACATTCGGTCGTTGCGCAAAAACGTGATTACAAAATTTTTACGACGAAATAAAAAAGAGTAGGTGTTTTTTTTTTGTTTAAATTAACTTAACGTTACAAATACATATATAAAAATACGAATCAATTGTACATGTAGTTGCACGTGTGTATCAGTGTAACGAAAAAGTCTTAAGTGAAATATTTGATCGAAAGTAAACAGTCGTCATTCTCGAGTTCGGTTTAAATATATCACAGACACAGCAGAGAGACTATCCAACGTTCCTCATTTGCAGTCAATGCAACTGTCAGGCTAACGTAGGAAATAACTCTGAGAAACTCTCGTGCCAAAGATCCGATAGGGCCACCGTATCCTTTTTGTTACGTGTATCAGGCGTCGGAGAACCGTGCGACTCATATCCACAGTCGGACGCGTTGGAATCTAATTTCGTTTGTGTGAAACCAGTATCCGTGTCTTCGGAATGTATGCTTGATGGTGACATAGAATCCGTGCACGTGTAGGACGGTGAAAATTGATTGGTGTAATAATAATTGGGCGTGAGATACGATGAGTCCTCGGTCGAGCTAGTGCCGTCTGTGCTCACTTCTTGAACGCACTCTTGAATGCCCACGCTGCTTTCGTCCCCTGGATAAATAATCGTTATGGAATTGGTAGTCTCGTCGTAAGTGCCGTAAACGGTGTCCAAATCGTGCGTATCGACTTCCTGTTTTACTTCGATTTCCGATTTAATCGACACCGGTGCGCTTGTGTTCGCGGTACAAGGTGTAGTGAGAGTGCTGGAAACGGGATGCCACGATTGGGACGTGCTCATGCTTCTAGAGGCTCTACTGGCTTCCACATTTTTTGATGTCGCCCCCACCACTCCTTTCGAATAGTCACGTTTCTCAATGGTATTTTTCGTGACTGGTACCTACACAAGATACGATCGGTATGTCATTAATGAAGGGAAGACTGAGATGTAAATGATCGATATTACTTTAGAAACAAATGAAGTGTTCATTGTAGCCAAAAGATATACTTTGACACGAAAATCGACAATTTTATATAATCATAGTATTTACAATTAATCTTTTTTGCTCTTTCTAACAATTCATTCATTCCTGCGATATAGGCAAAGTAAAATAGTCTTACAATGTTACTTGATGTAGTTAGAGATTCATATAATTTTTGAATACTCACTTGTTCATTTGTTCGATGAGGATTTGCTTCCACTTCTGCGGTAACCTCTCGCAGAAGACTTTCTGCAAGTTCTTCGAGTCGCTCGATGTAATCGTCTCCTTGGAGGTCACCAAACAGTTCTTCAAGAGGAGGTAGATGGTCAGTATCTTCAGAAGGATTGCTGCTCCTGGGGTTAGCATCAGGGACGATGCCAGCTGTGTTGTTCCACCCTGCTGCAGAGGGTAGGTAGGGGACACTGTAGATCCCAGCGAGGACACAGCACAGCCGACACGACCCTGGCACATGGAGCAGATCGATTCTTCCGCGTTCTTCACGTCCCTTTCTTTCCTCAACCTTTTCGTTTCGGTGACGAGAGACTCGTTTCGCGACCTCAACATGGCGCATTCTTGTGTCAACAATTCATTTTGTTCTCTTAAATTTCTAACCGTCTCCTCCAGTTCATCGAGCTTAGCCTTCTTTCGGTCCCGAGAAGTTTGAGCTGCGACTCTATTTTTCAATTTCCTATAGAATAAAATCGATAATTAGAATATTATATTCAACGACTCTATTGTTTATATTATTTTCAGAAGCTATTTCATTTCTATACGTACTTCCGTTGCAGCTTCTCTTCCCACGTTAAGTGATCCAATCTCCGTTTCTTCCCTCGAACGCACACATCCGCCTTGTACAGCATGCTTTCGTCCGGAACGTCTTCGTGCTTGGCGGCTCTCTTTTGTTCCATCTTCAACTTATCACTCAGAGTAGAAATAGAAAAGTTAAATTTCGTCAGAGATTTCGGTAATTCGTTGGAACCGACGCCAGGCGCCTTGGACAGGCCCTTAGGCAGCGTGATGACGACGTTCTTTAACAAGCTCATAATCTGCCATGCAATACGGGATGAACTCGCTGGTGTTGTTTCACAAGTACAACGCGGAGTTGTCTTTTCTCGAGTGTCTCATTCCTCCAACTGTTTGGTAACGACTGACTGGATACATAACACTCGCCGATATAAATTCCGCGGTTGTGTACTCTCTAGCTGATGTAATCAAACTGACGGTGTACAGTAGTCGAACGATCGAAGAACATACTAGAAACACAATTTTCATCAGCTCTCGACGCGACTGGTCGAGAGGAAGAACGTCGTGCGTGGTGTACCGTTATTGGTTGCTGCGTTTTGCCATTTCCCGTACTCCTCGCTACCAACACAATCAACCAATTGTATGACTATTGACGTCATCGGGTACGCTACTATCGCAGCAATTTTATTTGTTTTGTATCGGTTCCCGCCTCCAGTCGTGATACATACCGTCTGATACCATCTGATTCACCTAATATGTGATGAAACTTTTGGAAAAGAAGCGTAACGCCTTGGTCCAAAGGTTTATGTCATTTATTTCTAATTACTCGTTATGTCATTTATTTCTATTACTCGTATCGAGTGTCGTTTGATGAAAAAACATACGCATTCGAAGAATGTACATGGAATTCTGAGTATGTAACAGTAATCGAATAGAAAGTTAGGAGAAAGTATTCGCGACAAGTGTGCAAAGAAAGATAAAGAAATGTACGATACTACATTGACAAAAAGCAGATTTCAATTAGAGGGGTAGTTATCGCACTCTTATCGATAACGTGGATTAATACATTAGTATCGAGATAGATAAGGCGAGAGGAATTTAGATGTGTTAACTATCGAAGTAGAATAAACCACAAAAAATTGAACGGTTAAATATATTATTCAGATTACTAATTTATATTTTTTAATACATTTCCAAATATCTAGAGAATTTTACTTCTAAACAGCACCCCAACTGTGGTGCAACTTCATAGGTGAAACGATTTTTAAGTTGTTCAATACACTAGCGACTCTCTGAGACATGTACTGCATAGATACGATAGGTCGATTACGTTACCGATAGGAGATAAGACAGAGAGCAACTCGTATCAGTTGATACTGCCCTCAGGGGCTGTAGCTAGAAGCATAGCTGCAGTACGGATTTAGCAATCCCGAGGTACCCGAGCTATAAGGGGGCTCGTAGAACAATTTCAAAATGGAACTACATAAAATTACGTTTAAATTTAAATAACGATACTACAGAGACATAGTTATAACGTTATTTCAAAAGAAAAGTTGCTCGTGCTGAATATCACTTCGTATCGAAAACGAAACAGGGATTTTGATGAAATTGTAACTAGACGTTTCCCCAAGGTTGGTCACCCCCTAGTGGTGTAGATGGTCGCGATTCATGGATACTAGCCGTTAACCCGCACGATCGACCATCATGCTGTGGACGAGAAGCACATCCAGGGAGAGAGGAAGAGGGCGTTGCAAAATGTCGAGGCCTGACACGAGGGTTCGAAAGGAAGTCGGCTTTCAGTCGCAGCTCGGCAGTCTGTACGGGACGATCGAGTTACGTATAGTGTAAGTACGGTGTGTGTTCTCGCGTATATGTACACGCGTACAGCGCATGTATTGGTGATCATAGGCGCAGCCTCGCGTGTGCACGCGTAACCGATACGCCGGACGAATTGACACACGCGCAGCAATGGCGTACCCCCCCGGAGAAGCCTGAACGTGTTCTCGGTCGAATATTCTTTTGTGTGGTGTGTGTGGTTGTGCGTAAGAGGGACAGATAATCCGAATAAAATATCGTATTCATGTAAGCCAACGATAGAAGCGCGAGACGTTAACGTAACACGGTCCCTGAAAGGTTGACAAACGAAGGAACGAGCGACGTTACGCTCGGACAGGAACGTCAGAGCCCATTACTCGTGGTATAATACACCCCAAGTCTCCACGGTTCTCACGGTTGACGGTTAGACCGTTCGTGAAAAGCTTCGCTAGGCAGAAATTTACGAGAGGCGTAAGCGCGACCGCAATGTAAGGATATCACCGTCGGAGAGATTCGTATGACGGGCTCCCGACAGAGTGAAGTGTGGATTACGTGCAAGAGGGATATTCGAGCTCAGGGGGAAGCAAAGAAATACCGTGTCGATATCGAAGACAAAGAATCGAGGCAGTCACGACGAAAAGATACGGAAAATAGAACTGGTCTGAGAAGACGCCGGTTCCAGAACGTTGTAAGCGTTTTACCACAGCATTTATTTCCTTTCCTGTCACGAAATATGCGATAAAACGTTTCGTTGGCCGTGTACATTGGGGGCTTCCTCGGTGTTGGATATACCCGATTGGTCCAACCCTTGGTTAAGGCGACCCTCTCACGACGATGAATCGTGTCTATACCTCTCCGCCTTGTTTGAAGCTGCGCCCGTGACATCGAGAAGAGTACCACCGATCATTGACACGCTTGCATCGCAAGTACCGCTCCAAGGGGTAGAAAACGATCGAGAAACGACGAAACTAGAAAGAAGAAGGGTTATCGGGGTGCTGTCAAGAGGATATAAGATCGCCGGAAGATCGTTTTCGGCCGTTCCAACGAGCAATCGCGGCCTCAACGCTGGGCGAGACGGGGAAGAACGGATTGTCATCATTGGGGAGAATAATCGCGAGGATCTTACGAAATGAGAGCCTAGCGTCGGAGGTGGGTCGTTGGTCAGCGGGCGCGCAAGAAACGACGGTTCGCCGGCGGAAGCCTGGATAGTAGGAGGTTTCCAACATGGCCGCCGCCTGCTACGAGAAGGAAGTGGTGGTAGGTGCCGCTATACACGGACACGGTCATCACCATCACCACCACCATCATCATCACCATCACCATCACCATCACGGCGCGACGGGGCAGGCTAACCAGCAGCAAACCGTCCTACCGGCGGCTTCGACTATCCTCGACGCCACCACTGCCGTCGGCTCTGGTTCGAGTTCGTCCGCGAATACGACCGCCACTGCGGCTGCCACTGCTGCGGCGGTCGCGGCCGCAGCCGCTGCGGTTGCCGTCACCTCCTACAAGGACTACAAGGACTATTCGCAGCCTCTCCACGTGGACTGTAGCGTCGAATACGAACTGCCCAGTCAGGCGAAGCCACCACCCGGCGGCGGCGAACCCCTTCTCATGATACATCCCTGTTACTATCGTCGCGCCGAACGCGAGAGGAGAAGCCCCTTCGTCAACAATCTCCCGCCGCCGGCGAACGCTCCTATATCCACCTCGAGAAGGACTAGCAGAAGAAGCACGACTGCTGCTGCCGTCGTCGTTGCCACCGCCGCTGTGTCTTCGACATCGTCTGTGGCACCGTCCTCCACGGTCGTTTCCTCGATTTCCACCTCGACCGTATCGTCGTCGACTTCCGCCACGGCCGTGTTATCAGCGACCGCAGCAGTGGTCGCGACCACCACCGATTCCGGCTCCGGCCTCGTATCCACTACCGGCCAGATGTCCGCGGCAATGGCAGCCTCCTATCGAGCGGCTCTAAACGCTGCCGCGACTCTATCCCAACAACAGAGACGACATCATCCCCAACAGCAGCCACAGCAACAACCCCAACAACAGCAGCAGCATCATCTCCATCGAGCACCTCACGTCCAGCCTCACCCTCATCACGGTCAACAGCAACAACAGCAAAGTTCGGTGACGCCGACCACGTCCGGCGCGGAACTGATTTCTGCCGACGAGAAAGCAGTCATATCAGGTATTTATCAGCACTACTTCCGAGCGATGCGTGCTCACAATCATCAGCAGCAACAGCAACAACCTCAGCAGCAACCGGCCCAGCAGCCCCAGCCGCAGCAGCAGCATCGTACCACTCATCAGCTTCATCATCAACCTCACCAAAGCGACAGAAGTTCCTCCTCGTCGTCGGTAACACCGACGGCCACGTCGATCTCTGGCATCCTACGGCAGAGTTATCAACAGACGTACAACGCGACGAGTTCGAGTTCGGGTTCGTCGAGTCATCTACGCGTCGCGACGGCCTCCGCGGTTGTCGCTCATCATCCGTACAGACGGCCGTCGGCGACGTTGCTATCACGAGCGGCATCGCACTTGGGACATCAGACTTCCTCCTCATCTTCCTCCTCCTCTACGTCCATCGGTGCTTCCAGCGGTATTTCCTCCGGCAGCGTTTCCAGCTTGTACGCGAGTACGATACACAGGCATCACGCGACCTCGCTGCACGCCCTTCAGGCGGCCGGTTTTTACGAAACGCCGGGTTATCATGCGCTCTTGCCGCAGAGTTAGGTGATCACTAACCCTCGCGAGGCTGACCCGGTTGCCAGCGTTCATTTATTCACGTAATCCGGGCGCAGAGCCGCGCTCCTCTTTCCTATTGTGCGACTTATCTCTTCCACTCGTTAAAGAGTATACGGGTTAGTCTAGTACACACGCCGGGATACATCTAGCTCTGCGTTCGTACCCACCTACGTATGTATTACATACGCGTAGATGTATCGTGCATACGTGTACGTGTACGTATATGATGTACGGACGGTGTATATGGTCGCACACAACGATCGTACGTGCCGTGTTCGTTCGTGTTGGCAGTGTGCGGGTGGCCGGACGGATGGGCAGAAAGCCGCAGAATAAACATACGAACCGTGTACACACTACACACACACATACACACACGTACATCTCGACCCAGGGACAGATGGAGGGAACGAGACAACAGAAATGGTCGTCTGTACGCATCGAGCGATTCCATCCACCTGCGATACTCTAGCGCTGTTCAGGTATAAAAATCCATTTGCTTAGGTCCGTATTAACGACTTATTTTTAGCCGTACTTTTCGGCCGGACATGATTTTCCGTGCGTAAAGTCTTGGAAACCGAGGGAGGGAGGGGGGGTGGGGATGGGGGGACGCCTTTCATCAATGAAGCAACCTATTATCGTATAAGTTCGCCTCCGGAATACGTCGCACCGGATTTTACGGTATTTTCCTATCCGCTCGAATGCCAACGGATCGCGGTCATCGCTCTCGACAATAGTATTTTTAGGTCGTTCGATCGATGAACGAGACCGGGAACGTTAACGAAACACACTTACCGATATAGTATTAGACGCATTTTTTCCACCGACTAGCTCGTAGAATCGCATTAGCCGACGGTATCGATATCATTCCGACGGGCGAGTTCGCTTCGACGTTCTATCGCTGATTGCACGAACCACCGATTCATACAAGCTCCGAACGACAATCAACGCGAAATCGCGAGTGCCAAACTATCGAGCGCAACCGACGGCGAGACGTTAACCGACGGGGTTTCGAACGTCTTCGAACAAAGGGACATGGGGAAGGACACGGGAAGCTTGTCTTTTTTTTTCTCTCATTTTTTTTTTTCTTTCTTTGCTTCACGTTTCGCGAGCATATACGGGAAATGACAGTATTCTCCGGCTACGTAGCGATCGTAGTCGTCCTGCTCTAACGGAACGTTCTCCCTCGCCGTTTCGCTTCCTCTCTCGCGTAGCATCTCTAGAAACCCGAGGTCCGAGAGAGCTGGTCAGGATCTCGTCTTTTTTTTGTCCTGCGCCCTTTTCAAAGAGCGCGCTCAAGGAGAAACGACGAGGACCGTATTTCGTTACACGGTAACGATCGATCAACGTGACCGCACGACCGCACCGGCGGTACGGGCGAGCCGAGGCGAAGCGAGACGAAGCGAGGCGAAACGAGACGGGACGGATCTGGGCGGTTACGGGACGGGAAGGGACGAGAGAGACGAGGAGAGACCAGACCAGACGAGAAGGGGGCGCGGTCAAGATGGGGATCGGTAGAGACGAAATCGGGAGACGACGAGCTCGCATAGGGCAAGAGGGAGCAGGATGCGTCGACTTGTATTCCGAAAACACCGACGACCATGTGGACGCATGCGGACGTTAGGCTGTGCACTCGCTAATGCGAACCTCCGCCAACTCCTATATAATTTCACTCGTCTCGCTCGCGGTGCCTCGGAAAAATGCTCGCAGGGGGAGGTTGCGTGAAACAAGGGAAACGAGTCGCGTTCTTCTCTATTTTTTTCTTTGTTACCTCTTAAGCCCGGCGACTAACTTGCAACAGAACATTGTAACGTTACGCGAGCAATTCGCTTAGTCTGGACGGACTCTTGCGCTCTTGCGTGCTCCACTGGTCTGTCGGTTTTTTCACGAACCTCTTTGATCGTCTACTTTTCACTGAATCGAGTAGGAAGCATTTAGAGAGAATTCAGCCGAGAGTTCGAAGCGAGCATTCGTGATTCCAAAAACGACCTTGTAACGTAAACGCTGGTACCGAACCGTACAATTCGTGTCGAGCAGTTACATTACAGCGTTCTGTTGCAAGTCGGTCGCCGGCTTTATACGTAGAGATTATAGATACAGTGAAGGAACTAGACCCATCGCGGCTAAAAAGGGAAAGAAAATCACGGTGTCCTGTCTGACTTTGTCCACCAACGCATGCGAACAAGTGGATGGTTACGCGCGAGTTCTCTCAGGGTATCGCGGTTTTTTCCCCTCTTTTTAGAGGGTGAATTTTAGGAACTTTAGAGGAAGAAGTAGAAACGAGAAGGGGTAATAACGTTTATTTATGTAGGCAAAGCTCGTGTATTTCTCTGAAGCCTTGGAAGATTCGCATTCGAACCTCGAGAGGGGGAAGAAACAATTTAACGGTAATTGGGGAAGAATTGAGCGGTTGCGAAGGGCAGAGATGGGCACGATTTTATTCGAATAATAGAAGGTTAAGGTAAAATCTGTGTAAGGTTCCTCCTTTGATGTTTGGTAGGAAGGGATTAAGTTGTAAATCTGAAATTTCAAGGTGGGATCGGTATGGTGAGGTTTTTCCTATTAAAATGAGACCCCATTGCTTGGATTATTCTTAATTGGAAACAAATTCTATTCAAAAATAGTAAGAATGTGATCGTATTTGAATTAATTTTCGTTCATAGCATTTTTCATTTAATTTCTCGAGATACACGTGGAGTATCTGATAAATAGAGTTGGGTATTTCGGGCCACCCTGTATTTCCAACGCGTACTGCGTTTGACACGAGGCGCAATCGTGCGCCTTCCAGCCGGTCGGTAGCAAATACATTTCCTTGGTTATAGATTGCTCGTACGGTAGAGGGTTAAACCTCGTCCACTGATGGACGTTTATACGACGTGGAAGGAAGGAGGGCATTATTGTGCCTCGTTGAAACCCCCGTCGAACTCGTTATATAAAATATGACGTCGACATTAGGTAATTAGGAAGCGTCGCCGTCAGAAACGTTGTCTCCGCTGTCTTTGAAAAGGTTTCGCTGGTCGTTTTCTTCTCGTTTATCGTTCCGTTGTTTCCACGACTCGACGTCGAACGTTATTTTTACGTCTCGAAACGTTCGACCTCGAAACTATCGTGGAGTGGATGTCGTCGATTATTCTCCGCTTCGAAATCGCCTTCCGAGAACAATTCCGACCATCGTGAACGCTACGGAGCGCTTCTAGCGCGTTAGAGATTCGATTTGAAAATATTCCGAATCGGATTTTCGTGCGAAAATATATGTTCCGTTTGGTGCGTGCGCAAGACTTGCGAAGCCGCTTTGTGAATTCGCGTCGGGCGCACACAGAGCCGACTCTCGAGCAGCGGCGGCTCGTTCCCGCCACTTACCCTTCGTCGTCCATCTCGACCGAGCATTTCCGCCCCGCTGTTTTTGCTCGTTCAAAGGGAACGGACCTCTTAGCGCCAAAGCAGAGGGAAGCAAAACGGATACAGAGCCTAAATACAGTTACTTAGAGCGTAGATGTATCGCTGACGGGAGGCTACGTTTCGATATCTACACAATCGTTCGCCTTGTTCGCTTTTTTTTATTAACAAACGCCAACTGATAGACTCAAGGGCCATGCCCTGTTACAAGTTCGAATTTTGACCAAAGTTTAAGATTTCTTTTCTGGATGACTCATTCATATTTTTTAATGAAATTGACTACACTTAATAACGCTATTTATTTTTCATAGCATCAGTACCGTATGATATTTATTTGACCTATTGAAATCGTCTTCATTGGTAGACCCATTACGTTACACGAAACCTCTGAAAACACAAGTTACATTAGTTCGGTGGTTTTCGAGAAAAAAATACTTTCGACAAAAAGCATCTAAAGTTTAAATTCCAGTTTATATCAGCCTGGAGCGACTCATGTACGAAGTCATATATCTTACGAAAACGTAAAACAAGAAATATAAAAATTCCAAGATCTTTTTACTGAGCATGCCTCCTTGATTCGTATGGAAGATTTTGGAAAATTGCTCATAAGTGACTTCGGGCAATTTCCGGTAAATGGGACTGTTGGGAGAAAGGAAAAATAGTGGTAGTTAGAAGGTCGTTAAAAGGATCCTTGTGGCTATTCGGTTTTTTTCCTTTCCATTTGTCGACTATCTATAAAGTTTCGCCGTAATCTGCCATCGGGCGGACGTAGCCTTCCACGTCTCTCCTAATTCTTTGTACAGGGTGTTCCCGGAGTTTGCGTCAACGTTTGTCGAAAATAATTGAACACTCAAACTTTATGCTTATTGGGCTGATTCATAAATAACTTCCGCTGCAGGTGTATGTTAAGTCTGGATCAGGTAACAGTTTTTAATTTGTCTATTACATAGGAACAGGTGATAATCAACGATCACGATTGTACAGTTGTTTAAGATTCATTCTCCAATGATCTATTTGAAAATGAATTGTAAGCCTATCAATCAATTTTTGTTTGCTAAGACAGTCTAGAAGTGTGGCTGATGTAAACTAGATTGTTATCTATCGCTAAGATGGCATTATATGGCTCCATGGAAAACATTTCAAAAAATTGTCCAGAAAACCATCCTGATAGATGAAATTAATTCTCTCTGATACTATTATCAAAATAAACAAATATTACTCAATTCAATTATATTAGGTTGTCCCAAATGTTTCTTTCGTAATTTGCACTCAATTATTTTCTGTAGCAGTGTTTATATAAATAGACAAACTAATTCCTTAGATGTTGATGTTGTACCAGTAATGGAGCAAGATGTATCGTACACAATTCAATGATGTAACATTAGACATAAAATATTGTGTATGTATCGGGTTGTCCGGAAAGTTCATGCCTATTTTTAAGAAAACTTCAAAGCCATATTTGAATATCGATGCATGTTTATTGAATTACATATGTACCATTTCGTTCCACAACCTTTGCACCTTTTAAGGAGTGTACACATGTTATTTGTTTTCAACCATTCCGACGTATTCAGACCTGTACCGCCTACTAAAACTCGCCATGGACTTTCCAGACAACCCAATATTACTGATTATTAAAACGAAAGAAACTTTTGGGACAACCTAATACATCATAAAGTGTCGCTAAACGGAAGTTACTTACGAATCAACCCAACGCATTCCAGTTACTCGACAAAGTAAAGATAGTAAAGCATCCAAATATTAAACTTCCTCCCCACATTGTACAAAGTCTCGAAACTCTTCTTCGCTAAAAATTTCGCCTCGAAATCTGTTCTTCGTTCTCTTCAAACACGCGTGTACCACGTCTCGGGACACCCCGTAGATACAAGACGTAGATCGTTAACCGCTTGCTATGCAAAGGGATACGCTCGTAGAATTCGATTGTGATGTGTCGAAAGAAAGGGGGAAAGTGGGAGGGGGAGGAGGAGGAGGAGGAGGAGGGAGCCCGCGAGCTCACGAAACTCTGGCACGGCGAGACGGTCGAATGTCAAGCAGCCCCAATAGGATCGAGCAACGCCTCTTAAAAAATTTTTTTACGTCTCCCGTAACGAGTAATCGATCGTCGAACGGTGTCTCCCCGTCGGGTGCGCTGCGTCATGGAAAATGCACGACGAAATTCGAACCCGCGACGCGCTACGCGCTGGAAACAGGCGGCGACCGCTTTGTTACGTGCCAAATCGCGGGGACGGTGTGTCCCGCGAGTTACACAGTTTTCCTTCGTCAGCTTTACAGTTCTCCGGTGTTACTCTAAGAGCCAGTGACGACTTTACGGGGGCCATTATGGAATGGAAATAACGCTTTTTGTATCGGAAAGTCTGGTAGTTAGTTCTTAGAAGTCGGAACGATACCGTGGGGGCGGGGGGGGGTGTTTGAAGAAGAATGAGAATAGGTCATTTTGAAGAGGTTGATTTTTTAACCGACTTCGAAAAGGAGAAGGTTACTCGATTCGACGTGTATTTTTTTTTTTTTTTTTATCCAGTAATTGGTTGCATGTCAGTGAATAATACAAAAATACTGCCAGACGTTTTGCGTGGATAACCAAAGGTTGAAAGATGCGCACTAAGTTGCGTCGTTGCAAGGGTTACTTTACTAGGTCTGGCAGCCGTTGTGTTCGACGCAAAACGTCTGGCAATATTTTTATTATTATTCCCTATCTTCATTCTTTTTCAATTGATAGAGTTTTCTAAGAAAGGTTTATTTTCGCTTGAAAATGTCCCCAGCGAAGTCGTCACCGCCACGTGTTACTCCTAAACACGACTTTCCTTTTTCCGAGTCAGTATTACTTCTTGCATTTAGATCGCGTTTCTTTCGATCGACCGCGTTTATCGTCGTTACTTCTTAAATAAAAAGGAAGAAGAACCCCACGGAAGATTACGCAAGGGACGTCTTCTGGGGGTAGATAAGACGACAGAAAGAAGCGTCTCCTCGCAGCTGGGTAGCGGTTCGATGCCTGGGAACGGCGTACACGAATTTTTTTTCCTTCTCTCCTTCTTTTTTTTTTTCGCAATCTGCCTTCCCTGGAAACGCTTCGGTTTAGAATACTCGCTCGCGCGTTCTCCGACAGAAATTTCATCTTCCCGACCCCCGACGCGCTTATTTATCCGACCGTTCTGGTTTAGAACGGCTCGAAGCGAGCTCCTGACGCGTACACGTATACAGTGTGTACCGAAACGTAGCCGTGGAATCACGGAAGAACCGGGGATTCCACGAAAGACGAGGCGAGAGCCGTGGAAGAAAATTTCCTCGCGAGGAACTCTTCGTTCTGGAGTGGATCGATCTCGAGAATGTACGCGGACCACACGTGCGCGTTCGACTAACGAGGGAAGTTTCCCTATCGGAAAGTCGAGAGGAAAAATTGAAACTTTGCGGAAACGTAGCTTTGACTGTACCGATAACTAGCCTGAGGATGTTTATGCAAATTCGGATTTTTACAGATACAGAAAACGAACTGTAACTCAACTTTCTATTTTTCTTTATTTGCAGACACTTTGAAAGGCGTTTACTTTTAAAAAAACTAGAATCACTTGGTACACAGGTTCATAGAGGGTTAAACGAAAGTGTCTTACTTTCTAAATGGAACAGCATATATTAGGTCGTCCTATAAGTTCGTGCCGAAGACTGCGTCGAAATTTAATGAAAAACCACAGAAATTTTCTAGTGACAGTACAATGACTATATGAGAAAGATGAGAAACTATTGTGAAATTTGATTATCTTTTCTTGTGATACTTGAGAGTATGTTTCGCATATTAATTTGAGAAATAGAAGTATAAGTGGCACGAACTTTTAGGACGACCTGATATATTATTGTTGATATTTAATATACTTTTGCATTTCTGCATGCTCTCGCACCCTTCTCGATACTATCATTTGCCGCAAATGCATAAACATCTCCCGATAACTATTTTCTGTTTATGCACGTTTCTGCAGCGTTTCGAAATTCTTTTAATATCGTCGAGTTGCCAAGCATTCTTTGTAAAAAACAATATCGCGGTCCATGCGTATTTTGCCCAACACTTACGGTTCCCAATCTCGAAATCGCTCTGCCCCTTCTCGAGGATCACGCAGAAATTTTACTCCGCATTCTCGACTTATCGTTCCGCGATCGATTGGCTCCGTTCGAGTCGCAACCCGAATGGGAGGCATCGAGCAGAGAATAGAAAGGAAAAAGGGGAATACGCCGTGGTTCCGGTAATTCTTTATTTCACGTTGCATTCGGTGGATACGTGTATCCGTCGCGAGCGATTATCGTGTTTCCTCTCTTCTCCTCCCTCGCCCCTCCCCCATCGTCTATCCACTCCTTCGATTTTCGTCTTCTTTCTTTTTTCTTTTCAATTTCTTTTTCGTCCCGCCGTCCGCAAAAGTCTGTTGTTTGATCGTCGTAGCCGGCGAGACCGAGAAGGCCGGTATATTTACTCTGTAACAAAAAAAAAATGAAGAAAAAAAAAAGAAAAACGTGCTTCCTCCGTAAGCGGGTACGAGAAAAGTCTGGCATGAAGTATTTTGTCCTACGTCGCGCGTAATAACGAACTATAATGTAATAAATTGTACGGTCAAAGCTTCTTCTTAATTCACGGAGATGCGTGTGTGCGCGCGTCGTGTTTAAACGGTGAAAAAAAAAAGTAGAAGAAGAAGAAATGAAAGAAAGAGACGGGAAGAGAGTATCTGTGCCTCGCCCTCCGCTGTACTTGTGAACGTACTTTTGTGCGTACACAAAAGCTCGATTCACGTTCGACGGGCCATCGTGAGAGCGAGACGAAAAGGAAAAGAGAGTACGGGGACGGAAGAGAAAGAAACGGAACGGGTTAGATAAGACGGCGCAAAGTACGCCTATCCCGCGATTTACACGGAAGATCCTCGAAAATATCGTGGATTATCAAAGTCGAAGGCTTCGAGCGGAATCGCGTCAAAAATTTCAAAAAATGTAGATAATTTAGTCGTTCGAAGAATTTTTAGTGGATTCGGGCTGTACAAGCGAAGCTTTTGTTTTCAACAGTCTTTATATAGATCGAAGATATTTTGAAATTCCTGCAAAAAAAAAAAAAATAGCGTGTAAATCGAGGCACAGGTGTGCACCACTTGAGTTTTCCACCGGTTCGTGCCCGTCGAACGCGAACCGAGCCTCGACGGATCATCGGCGCATACACGCGCGCGTACACACCTTTATAGTTCACTACTGTTAACTCGGCCTTAAACAAAATGACGTAAACTGCCTCAAATTATTTAATATATTAACGAGCTAGCGCCCTCGCTACTTTGACTGAATACAAAGCCTAATCTCCTGTATAATTATACATACATATTATATATAAATATAAATATATATATATATATATATATATATTATTAACGATCGCATCGCGAGCACGCGTGATCGCGCGGACAGCGAAGGAAAAAAGGAAATTGGGGGAAGACAAGAGGGAATGAGTGATGCCTATGTGTATAGATAATGATCGATCGAAAAAGAGCGTGTACAGAGAGAGAGAGAGAGAGAGAGAGAGAGAGAGAGAGATCGAGAGTGTGCGTGTGTATGTGTGCGCGTATATGTGGGAGAGACAAAACACGCAGCGTGTAGCGCATTTCTAAACGAAAGCTGTTCGCGAGCGCCGCTGGATTAGAGGACGGCGTAGAGAGCGTATATCGATCCAAACCCGGTAACGTTAACTCCTCGTTTATCGCGATATAGGATTTATCGGTTGGAAAGGAGAAACGGTCTTTCCGCTGGCCAGAGGAGGACTAAAAGCGGAGGGTAGAACGAGAAGAGGGACGAAAAGGGGGTTCGAGGCCGCCGCGACGTAGATCTCGTTGCTCTCGCGAGACGCACACACGAGATGCTTCGGATAAGCGACGAGGAACGCTCGAAGGTACTCCGTAGAGCACGAACGAGGACACGCTGAGACGAGTTTAAATGGAAGGTTTAGTTTTGCCAAGGAAAGAAAAAGGGGGGGGACGGAGAATAAAGAGGCGTTTGAGTCGAGACGAGGGATGACAATTCGACCACCAGCCGGTACCCCGGATCAAGAGGGACCCACAGAAGTCCCTCTCTTCGGGGTGTCCGCGTCTCTGGCCCGGGGCTGCCGTAAGTCGAGCAAAAGCAGACGCGTCGAGCCTTACGGCGACGTATTAAGAAATAGTAGACGTGGGAACTCGGTACAGAGCGTATAAGAAACAAGGATACATAGCGATTTGCGACGTCGTGTTCGGCTCGACGCGTTGAGCTTTCGCAGAGCTTGGACAAGAAACAACGGTACGGGGATGTAGCTTTCCTCCCATGTTCTATGTGACACGTTATGCCAGGCCCGATCGAGCCTCGCGACCCTGCGTACGACCCCTAAATGGTCTCGCGTATTCGAAATCGTCGACGTTCCTCTCGGCTCCGAGCCTCTTCCAGGAGACCGAGTGTCTCGAAGGACGGCCTGGGTTCCCGCATTATAGGGGCACGAGGAATACACACGACAATAAGGATCGTAGACGGTCGAACACGATCCATGCACCCCACCCAGCGGAGAGTTAATCGAGAAACGGACGAACTCCTACGGCTTTTATGGCTCCGCTCGTAAAGATATACCCGAGGCTCTTTTTCTGTGGAACTCGGGTGGGGTCCCCTTCGAACACCCGGTCCAGGAACACTGGGGCAGAAACGCCGACGGAGTAGGTAGACAGGCGAGAGGGCGGTAAGGGCAGGTACGCGGTCGAAGGTAAAGCTCCTCTTGCAAAGGGATGAGGAGCGAGCCGAGCCGAGCAGGTAGTTTGCTCCAGGAAAGCACCGATCCAAGCATAAAGCGAACCGAAGCCATTTTCGATCCGGCGATCCTCTCCTGCTTCCACCCGAATTACAATGTTCTTGACCGTGGCTGGACCCCTGTCCAAGGGTCCACGCGAATTTTTCTTAAATTGGGCCTCCCCCGATCTTCGCGATGAATGATCCTCCTTGATCCCTCGGCCTCCTCCTCCTCCCCACCCCCTCGCGGCCTGGAGAAAGAGGACTGTTAGCCTCACTCCTCGATTGAAAAGCTAAGCTTAAAAAGCACGGAGCGCGCCTAACAATGACCCTGTTCCTCTGACGCACCGAATTGTTCGCGTACCGAGAGTACACCGAGCGATTCAACGAACACACATAACGCGGCACGTTATGCTATTCTTCGTTACCCGCACACCCGGTTCCACCGCTCACGTACACGCACGCATGTCGGCCCTGGTAATTCTTTACCCTCGTAATTCGCTTCGAGTTACCGAGTCTTTTTGAACGCCGCCCGGAGTTGTTTCTTCCCTCTTTCTTTCTTTTTTTACCCAGCGGTTCATATCCGCGAGCTTTTCAGTTCACCTTGTTGGCCATCCGTGGGCTTTCTCGGAACGGGGCGTTCCCGTGAGTAATTTTCGTTTTCCTGCGACAACGTACGACCAATTTGTCTAATTTTCCGTGGAACTCGTTCGCCCGGTTTCGACGCGTTCGCGTGTTTCTTTTTTTTCTTTACAATGCCTCCGCGGCTGTGCGTCAACCGAAGCCTTAAGTGCTTCGTCATTGAAGCCTACCGGCTGTCTCGTGGTTTCGAAGATTTAGAAACGTCCACGGTTTCCATTTAAAACTGCTTCGAGGGCACCCTTCTAAGACATCCTTTCGCGATATTAGTGTTCGTTAGACCGGGGATGATTATTTTATCTTCTAAACGGAGCGATAGGTGTATCTTTTGCGTATCTTTGGATTTGTGTAGATTCTCATCAATTTCCCCGTGTTTCGATTTACTATAAATGTCTAGACGTAGTTCGGCGGTGATTTTGAAAAAGTTGAACGTCAAATTTTTGTTCTGCCTCGCTTTAATACGGTATATTTGTTCACTTCTAAAATGTTTTGTGATCGTCAGCAACGGTCATTCTGATATAAAAGCAACCGTACGTACGCGTGCCGATATACCTCAGGGGTGCAACAGTATCAAAAATAAAATTTGTTTAATAGAAAACTATTAGCCATACCAATATCAAATTTCGCGCCTTTATTCATACAGTCTCGTTAAAAATATTTGAAATTGTCATCAAGGTTTGGAAAAACGTGCACAGTTGGTGTTCGACCCTGGATCGCCGCGCTGGGGGGTTTCGATCTCTCGATAGTCAAACCGGAGGGTAGATAGCGGAAAGAGCGAGAAGCGCAGAGGGAGAAGGCGCGATTCCCGAAAGCACCGAGCCGGGCCATAAAGGAGAGACGTCCATGTGTCACGAACGTCAGGATATTATGGGTTACTGTCTATGGATAGTCCCAGCGATTTGAAACGATGGACCACGCCCAAAATGCCTGGCATCTCCGCTTCGACAAAATTTCTCTCTCTGGCTCTCTCGCATTTCTCTCTCGTCCCGTTCCTCTCTGGACGATCGATCCTCTTTCCTCGCGACACAAGCTGGCAAAAATTTACCGCCGGTAAAAGTCGAACCACGAAACGGGACAGCCGAATACGCCCCTAGCTGGAGCGACCCGAGGCCTGCCTCTCTGGCCAATCGATAACCACCTCTTGGTGCCTCCGCCGTTTGACAGCCTTCGCGACATTTCTCTCCGTGGGTTATTTCTCTCTTCCTTTCCTATTTTTACGCCCACCGATTGCCTATCGTCCTTTCGTCGCTTCTCTTTTCTTCTCTCACCTTTCCTTTCGTTCCCTCGACCGACGACCCCGACGCGACATTTTCCTTCCCCTCGTGAAAGCGGAACGGCTACGCGACCCTTCCCCCTCCCCCTCCCCTCCCCTCGTTGGTAAAAAACGAAAAATTAACGTTCGTTTCGCGTCGATCGGATTTTTTTGCTCGGTTTTCGCCACGTGCTCTCCTCGTCTCGAACGCTGCTCGCTCGAATCGCTCCGCAGATGGGCAAAATGTCTCGATTGGAAGTCTCGAATAAGTTACGAAAGATCCGTTACGTAATTAAAGTTGGAAGGGTTGCGAAGCGTATAAAATTCGAATCGTTGCGTAACGCATGCAATTGGGATTCTACGCACTTCCCACGGCCCACGCAAACATTTAAACAAGAATAAACCAATCCAGCAACATTTTGCCCGCATCCGTCATGTGGCACCTCCACCGTCTCTCAGCATGCTGCGATCTCGAGTTTAGAGGCGACCCGGTGCACGGCAATGGTAGTATCGGTTCTATCGATCACCGAAGTTGAGCCGAGTACAATGCACTACGGTGCCCTAGCGGGTGATTATTTAGGGGCTCTACCCGCGTGAAAGTTTCGATCTCCCGACCCGTCGATCGCAGTTAACGCGGATAACAACAATTACGAGTTGTCATCCAATGATGGAAGGAACCATTGGGAAACGATTGTTTTTCCTACGGTTTAATCGCGATTAAATAATATCACGTTCGAACGACCTAAAAGCTCCCTGCTTGAAAAGCTTTCGCGAGTGTCTCCTCTGTCTCGCTTCGAACTCATTTCCTGCGCACGTGGGAACGCAGCTTTACGTTTCGATCGAGCGTATCTATCATCCGTTCGCTTTGGAAAGCGTTTACTTTGCTCGATCGTTCGTTGAAGTTCGCGAGCCAATGTTGCTTCTTTGCTCAGAGCTCGAGGAAGCGTGTTTCCCCTATCGCAAGAGGAGAACGCACTTTGCCTTTTTTCTTTTTCTTTCTTTCTCTGCGCGAAACAGCGAGAGAAGAATGCGTACTTCGTCTACCCTCTACTTTTTATTTTTCTTTCTGCGCGTAACTGCGCCTCGTGTCGCTTCGTTTTCGCCGACGATCCTTCTCGGTTCCTCGAACGGTCACGGGAAGGACTATTGGGGGGGATGAGGCTAGCTAACCAACTACTACACTACTGTATTATCGATAAAGGAAAAAGATTAAAAAAAAAAAAAAGAACATACCTACGCATTTAAGATAATGTACAAGTCTCTAGTGTGATACATTTCTACGCTTATTCTCTAACTAGTAGTCATGAAGTCTAAAGTAAACGATACCTCGTTGTGGTTTGTAACGCGGATAAAACGAAAAAAAAAACGTAGCTCTGTAATAGGATAAATAAAATGGAAGAGAAAGGGCGTGCCGAGAACCGTATGGGCGAGAGAACGCCGAGTAAAAAAAAAGTAACAAGTAAGCGAGTAACGAATAAAGCAGACGTGTCGCGATGAGGAATCCGCTTAGAGTCGACTTTACAGAAAGAAAGAGAAAAAAGAAAAAAAAAAACGAAACGAAGGAAAATTTAATAGCGAACGGCGCCCATTGTAACCGTAGAATGAAATTGTCCGGCGGCAGACGTCCTAATTAATCGCAAAAATAACGCTAAACGAAAAAAATAAAAAACATTGTATAAGCGAGCGCCAAAATATCGTTCGACTCGAGAGGAAAGAAAAGAACAAAAAAAAATAAAATAAAATAAAATAAAACTACACTGGATAATAAGAGAAGCGGAGTGCGCGCGTGATTCGCGGATCCACGAATCGCGGATGGGCTGGATCCGGAAAGAGCGAATGATTATTTCCAAAACACGTGTGCGTGGTTCGACCGATTTCGTCAAATGTATGGATGTGTGAGATTTACGCGCAGAGTATTTCGAGGATATAGTGTTCGGCATGTACATAAACCTGTATATACGAACGAATCACTGACTGTACAATACCACCCAAATATATTTATATTTCATGTTAAAACTAGCTTTAATACGCTTCATTCTTCGTGCTCGAGTTGCAGCGGAGCGTTCACGAATATTCCTTCCTTGTGCGAACACATTTTTTCTTTGAAATTACGAACCAGGTGGTTCTAACAAGGGAAGTTGGGAAATTGGTACAATGAATCCTGTGTAGTACTGTCTCGGAACGGCCAGGACTCTCGACTAACATTTGGAATATAGCGGAACCGGAATGGGGAAAGTGGAGGCAGGGATTTCCAGAGAATCGAATCGACAGATTTTACTAACGGCGATATGACGCGTGCGTATCGTCAAGGAGAACCAGTCCACCTGGCTCGCGTACGGAGTTTAATGATCACCGAGTGAGTCTTCTTATTTCCGTTGCATCGCTGTCTCTTCCGTTTTCCTTATTCCATCCTGTTGCGTCACGCACGTATTAAATAAATTATGCGACGATCCCGGTGCCTCGTGGAACACACGTGAAATTACATTCCTTCGCTCGACTTGAGCCTCGATTAATTCCACAAATGGGAGAAACGTAATTAACGGAACAAAGACATAAATATATAGAAATCAAGTTTTACACTGGGACGTGATTGTGTACCAAGCTTTCGTTCGTCCACTCCTATCGGAGGATTTGAAAATTGTGTCCAATCGCAGTAGACAAAGGGTCCTAAAGGATTAACGCGTTAACTGCGGTGGCTTTTTCCGTGGATTTTCACATCACCTGGTCACACCTCGCGATGGAACAAGTATCCCAACCGGGGAATTACGTATAAATAAAACGTGCAACCACTGTTCTCGAAGCAAAAATATTTTTTTCTATATTTCTCAAAGTATAGAATTAGACCTACGTGTATGTTTCATTTAAATGTAATTTCCAAAAAAAAGTTTTCACGAAAAAAAGAAAGTCTGAAAAAAGGGGTACCAGATTTTGTCCCAAACATCCTCCACAAATTTAGTTGAAAATAGTGGAAAAATTGCACAGAGATATCTCGTTAGAAGCGTGGAAACGGAAAACCCTAACCTTCGAATAAATCTGAAGTCTGCCTCCATCTTTGTCTCCTTTCCTCCTTTGAACATTTTCCAGAGAAGGAAACCTAGTTTCCACCGTCGTCCCGCGCCGCACCAAACGCATAAAAAGTCTCCAGCTTCGTTCAAGTAATTTTTAAACACGCTGCAGACGACGCAAGAGGTTTTTTTAACCCGCGAGCTGGTGACCTCTCGGTTCGAACTGAATAAACTTGCATGCGTAAGGTGCGCGACCCGACACAATGAAATACAGGAACCACGGCTTCCTGGTGCAATTTCAGCTTTTGTCGTGGTTATTTTCGTCACGGTGTATTTCCATTCTATTTAATATTCCTTCACCCCCGACACCATCCATTGTTTCTTCTCTCTCTGTCTCTCTCTCTGTCTCTCTTTTTTTTTACTTTCCACTGCGTCGCGTATAACGTTTTCCACCAGAAACGATTTTCCAGAGGTGTATCGGAGGGGGCGGGCGATGGCCGACGACGCGATTAAACGTGGGCCCTGGGCATAAATACGATGACTCCACGATTCTTTGTTATTCATGATATTCCGGTGAATACGCCGCTTTTCGTAGTGTAGTTGCCATGACGTCATTAGTCTTCCATTGTATTCGATGACACGCTTCTAACCGAACTTCGATATATGGAATTATAGCCGCCTTGGGAATCGTGGGCTGCTCCACCGTGCACGTAACGCGTTTGCGGACGTGGATGCGAAACTTGGCGAAACTTTCGACGATTCGCGGACCTTTTAAGTTTTTCCGCGAAACTCTGGACAGAAGGTTGGGCGTCGGACTCCTGGAGGCCTGCGTAGGCTTTCGTCACAGCTGGAGGGTCCCTGGAGATTAACCCTTGGGGCCACCGGCTCTAATACTCGCACAAAAGGCAAACCTTGGGTCAATTACCTGAAATTGACACTATTATAGTCCAAAACTTCCTTTCTCGCCATAAAATATATCGCATTCGGTTCCTGCAATCGTAATTGCGAGTAATGATTGCAGCTGGGAGAAGTACGTGTAATGGGCTTCCAATGGTACAATTAATCCTTTTATGATCGTTTCTTTTGGAAATGTTGGCGAGGATAACAGATCCTCTGCAGAATGTTTTCATATTAGTCATGAATAGTCTAAGGATTTTATGTATTTATGATACAAGTCGATACAGTAGATACATAGTATATAAAGTAATATACTAAAATGCATAACCAAAAGGTATCTGGACTCGTACAAAAAAGAAATACTAACACTATTCCATTAATTAATGAATGATATAATTATAATTCATTCATTCATTATAATGAATTGTATATGAATTATATACAATAATAACGAATTATATACAAGACACATTACGTGTACTTTTCACATTACTCTACGCCATAAACGCATAAAATCCGCAGTCTAGCCATAAAAGAATGTAAGGAACCGCCACGGATCGAAAGTTGTTTATCTCCTTCCCCCATCCTCATATTTTATCTACGTGAGAATTATGCCCGCCTCTGGGCCTCACCCCGTAGCCCAGGGTCCCATAAAATTCGAGACCTGTAACCCAGCAGTTCTAACGCGGGTATAATCAAAAAATAAATAGATGACGTCGTTCGAAAAACGTCTATTCCGATTTCGAGTGCTCTCGCCAGGTTTTGATTGATATCGCGCACGATACATGGAATATCGAAGCTCGGTGGCTCACGATGCACACGCGCGCGTTTCGAGCATCGCATCATCGATCGTCTCCTTAAATGAAAGAAGTCTGGTTCGATTGTATCTCAGAGTGCAACCAGCGAGATACGCCTCGCAGCCGTTCGACTGATATGTTTTCGAGCCGCAAATTTTCGCACGTTCCCGCGATTTCCTTTTAGCGTACCGCGAGTTACTACGCCACACTCTGGACGACGGTATGTATACATTCCTCCTGCTAATTTGTCCAGGGAACGAGAAACTTCTTTTTTTTTCCGTTGGTAGATTTTTAGTGTAGAGGCTGTGACGAGATTAGGTAGGATGTGTGATTCTGGAACTCGTGGTATGTGGATATAGGATTGCCCCTCTGCTACGCCTATGCGTGCATAGTTCTCCAAGGAACGAGGAATTTCTCCTTTTTTGATTGGTAAATTTTTAGTCGAGAGCCTAGCTTGAGATTAGGTGGCATATATTAGATCGTCCCAAATGTTTCTTTCGTGAGTTGCATTCGATTAATTTCTGTGGCAGTGTTTATATAAATAAACAATCTAATTTCTTGGACATTAATGCTGTAACAGTAATGAAGCGAAATGAATTGTACACAATTTTGTAATGTAACATAAAATATTGTGTATAAATTAATTATTAATAAAACGAAAGAAACTTTTGGGACAACCCAATACTATTCTGGAAATAGTAGTGTGTGGGGCGTGAGATGTCGGGAGCCCCCCTGCTACGCCATTGCGTGGAATCTGCGTGGTTCTCCAGCGAACGATTACCATCTTCTTTCCCTATTAGTAAATTTTTAGTTGTCACTCAGCGAGTCCGTCCTAAAATTAAGTAGGATATACGTATTCTGGGAATTGTAACGATAAGATATCTTAGGCATCTCAGAATATGTTATTCTCCGTCCTGCTACGTCAATGCGCGGAACCTCCATGGAATAACAAAAATACCCTTTCCTCCGAGAAAGGGTTCTTTCCGGATTCCGATGCTCTGGAAAGAATTTTTCGGGTCTCTGACTCTGTTCGAACACATTTTCGACGGGTTACGCCAATGGACGAGGCTTATACTATACAGGACCCATGGAACAGTGAAAAGGATAAGCGTAAGGGGTCTCGGATAGCCCAGTCGCTGAGCTCGCAGGCGATTCGAATAACGCACCAGGTAACCCAAGTGTTGATTCTTTTCGCGGATCATGCATACGATTGTATCCTCGAGTTGTCAAAATTGGTCGACGCCGGAGAAAAGGAGGCCAGATGTTCCGAATGGCAAAAAGAAACGTGTGCGTGTAGGTATTACGACAAGTAGAAAATTTAATGAATCGGCTTCCGTTCTGTCGCGTGTGAATCGATATCGGAGAGTCGAAGACACAATGTGCAATCATATATTTCTTTTTCGGACAATAAAGATGTAATTTGAAGGGTGGGTCGAAACGCGAAAAGAAACAAAACGAAAGGAACGAGGCGATTTAATTTTCTGTTTCGCGGACAGCTGCTGGAATTTTACAATGACGTACTTGCAGTGAAAGTTTAAAGTTTCCTTTGCAATAGCTTTTAACCTTCTATATTGACATTGGCATTGACCTTGCGCGAAGAGGTTGCGCTTTCGCGACTATGCGTAAGAATATTCCTCGATGCAATTTAGTCATTTTGGAGATTTATCTGTTCGTGCTTAGACCACAAGTGCTATGTAGTCCCAAGAAAGTATCCTAGTTCGTGTAAAAGCAGAACGTGTTACAATAGGAAAACACGTGAAAGGAAATCGTTCTATGGAAGGTGATCGTTTAGACACGATTGTAGGAGTGGTTGGAACGATTGGAATTTAAAGTTCCAAATGTTTAGTTGCCATCATTGTTATAGAGTAATACGAGTCGATTATCCTCTAACATATAATAACTTTCGGGGTTAAGTCGATAAGCTGTTCGTCCACCCTAGAACCTCGCAGGATTAATAACATAAAGGCTGGTCTTTAGTTGTGACGAATTTGTAACTAGCTTTGGTGCTAAAATACTTCCTAGAAATATGACGATTGTATTGGACGAAGTATACGATAGAATATTTCTTTTAAAAAGTCGATCTTGATTACATCATTGACACCAGTTTGATAAATAGATGCTCCTGCTTTAGAAATACAAATTGAATATTTATTTTTACAATCGAAAAACCATGGGGTACTTGAAGTTAAATGCCTCGATGTGAACGATCGAAGCGCCATCTGTTCACCGTATAAGGTGCTTGTCTCCTTTTTATATCATGGAGGCATGAATGAAACGCCGCAAAGTGCTTTACGCGAGGCATCGACCAAAAGTGCTGTAGTAAATTCGCGAATATTCAATGTGAGTCGCGAGTTAGTGTTCTGTGTACTATGTATTACTTAGACGTTTCTCTGTTAGTACATTCATCTTTCATATTTTTGTCTGCACGCATGTAACCTAACCTAGATTTCGAGAATGGTCGATGTAGGTTAAACGAAAGCGATATGATTATTAGTAACTATTTCTGTCTATGTTTTATAATTATATGTATCAATCCTGAATGACAATCTTTATTTTAATTAAAATGTAACTTTACAATTTATAACGGAAGACATATCGCTCGAATTGCAATATGACGAAATAGTTATTCATTTGAAAACATAGTAAAGATTTCGTTTATGTTAATCGTCTTTTGTTTCTTTGTCATCGTATATTACTGAGATTATCGTGTTCTATTAGAAAAAGTATTTGTAATCTTAAAAACTATTACTTCCTAATTATATTTTACAGTGAAAAATTCTGTAGGTGAAATATTTTTTTTTTGTTTCCAGAGAACTTCCACATTGTTCCAACCTCGAGGTATCACAGGTTTATTTGAAGAAAAACATTCTTCAATCCTTAAGGCAATTATTTGGGGAGGAAGGAACTAAGTATACCATTGATATTCTGAAGTATAATCCAAAGGATCGCAGATTTATTTTACGGTGTCCGGACGATTGTTACATACGTTTAAGAGCTGCCTTAACTCTGGCTGTAAAATACGAAGGAGAATTGTGCACTTATACAATTCATCGTGCCTCGTTTAATTTATTATCATTTACTGCCAATAGTAGAACTTACCAGCATTAAAGAATAAAAAACTAGAAAAATTCATATTTGGAATAAGGTAACTCATTCGTGCCTTTGTTTTAAGGAAAATATCATACATTTTTTGTATGTTTATATCGATCAACTATGTCGCTAACACATAAAGAAGGAAAAGATACTATAATATTCGCATCAAAAGAAGACCATGCGACACCTAGTACAATAGAACTTCCAGAACCAGAACCAAGTCCTGGTCTCTTGTTACCCAATGGAGAGATTAACTGGAACTGTCCTTGTCTGGGTGGTATGGCTACAGGGCCGTGTGGCTTAGAGTTCAGAGAAGCCTTTTCTTGTTTCCACTACTCTACCGCGGAAACAAAAGGTTCCGATTGCTACGAAGCATTTAAAACGATGCAAGTATGCATGACCCAGTATCCTGCGCTATATGGAAGTAAAGATACGAATCTAGATGACATTGACGAAGACATGGAAGACGAAGAACACGTAAAAAATACAAAGGCCAGTAGTGGCACGCACGAACAATTAGAACCAAAGAAGGAAGAAAGAACAGACTCCTCTAGTACTAAAAATAAAGTAGAACGAAGTAACGATAATTGAATAAGGTTCGTCTTGCCAGTGAATAAGTAATACAATGCAATCCTGTCGCAAGGCATCTAGAGAATATTTTTACCGGGACTTAACGAAACAGGATCTCTGTAGTCCTTACAAAGAATAAGGTTGTATGGAAAAGTATGTTGGAAAAAATAAAGTATTCGTAAATATTGTTATTCCACCATGTATATTCTTAACCTTCTGTGAAATCACCGAAGTCAATGTTCGATGAGAAAGAAATATTTTTCAGAATATCGATTATTTAAGCAAGCCAAATGAATACATTTAATTTTCCTGCTCGTATGTTTCGATTAGTTGTATATACCATTTATTGTACGATATATGGTAATCAATAAATACTCTTACGATCTAACAAACATCTTTTTGTACGGTGACGCACAACTTTTTAAGTACCATAATTTTTTTTGCATTTGATTGATACCAGGTTCGGAAATACTTGTACATTGTGCAACGAGTTAATTGACCCCTCGACCGCTCGATGGCGCTGTGTACGAGGAAGAAGGAGCGAAACTCCCGTGACGTCGCTTCGCGGTTCCCCCTCCATGTTTAACCATTCGGACAGTCGGTCTCTCGTGTATACAACCTCTACACCACGCCGCGGTCGTTTACTACCACTACAAGCTTTACCATCGTCATCGTCATCGCCATCACACCATGAGTTTGGCGTTCGTCGAGCATTTCGTACGGATGATGGAGGGATGTGTTTTCGTTTCGAATCGTTAACAGAACGAGACGAGCCAAAGTGACGTCGCGTACTGTGCGGGTAGCGTACGTTGGTGCATCGATTTCGATAACGCGGTAGAGCACACGAACGAGTTCGTGCGAACGAAGTACGGTAGAGACAATAGTGAACGGGAATCATCGCAACGAGTTCCAAGTGAGGTACATGCTGGATACGTTCCTTGGCAGTGACCGAGAGTGTCCCAACAGTGTACCTTCTAATTCGTGTTCTGCAGTTGTGTCCCTTCCCGTCGTGCCATGGAGTCATCGAGAAAAGAGAAGAAACACAAGGAGAAAAGAAGGTGAGTGAATCGTACCCCGAGAATAAGCTCGGCGCATCCGTATGGGTATTACGTCCTATATAGATCGCATTTTTATGAGTTTCACTGTTAACCGCATGCGTCTTATCTTGTACCGATTCTGTCTTATTTTGTCGTGGCATAGTTCGTGGTCAAGTGTCTACGACTCCCAATCGACAAATCAAAGAAATAACAAATTGGTCAGTATCGTGCGCGCGCGCATGTTGGCCTGCGTATGTGCGTGAGTGAGTGCGTGTTTGACGCAATCGCGTTTCCTCCGAGTTGGACGACTCTTTTCACGTCCTCGTCTCGCTTATGCTCTTTCCGTTTCTCGTCGCAGTCGATGTTTTTTGACCCCCTCTCTTTCGTTGCATGCTCACTTACGGATCCGTAATAATTCAATCTTTTTATTTGCCTCGCGCTACGGTTACACACGCGATGCGCGCACGAAACAAAGAAGGACAATACCACGTATGAATTTTGGATGATAGCCTGTGGTAACGATTCTTTTTTACTTAGGTTAGACTGTTTTAAACTTGACATATTTTCTCGAGCCGCCACATTGCTACCCGGTAAAAGCTGCGGCGCCTCGAAACGGGAATCTTTTGGGTGGGGATTCGACGATTTCTCTTTTCCTCCTTTTCAAACGAGCGCCACTCTAATACATACACGCATACAAGGCAGTGACCATACCGTCGTTGCATTCAACACAGATGTCCTCGCGATACCGAGTTCCTTTGGGATAATTCCATTCTAAGGCCAAAGCAGGCCAAAGAGCCAGCTCCGCTTGGTTCGTGCGCCATAGTGTGCCGTGATAAAAAGGAACGAGACGTCTCGCGCTAATCGTACTCTGTACTCGTTGTTTTTCTTTCCTGTGCATTTCACGCGACGATTCTCACTGATTCTAACACACTTCAAGCGATGTCGTTCCTTAGAATCACGTTGTTAGTAATCGTCGCGTTGAAACCGCGGAACAAGTCGCATAACGCCGCCATAACCTAAAAATTCCTAAAGTTCATCGTCTCCAATTGCGTTTTTCCAACGTTCGGGATTTCCTGCTCGACAGCCTGTGTACGTGCTCCATAGATCATTCTTTGTAGAACGAGAAATAGCCGCGTCGTTTTCTCGGAATCATTGAAATTCAGATAAATCGAGAGCGTTAGTGTCACGCGCACCGCGTATGTTAATTTGTAGCCGTCGCATAATCAAAGACACCACCGAGATAAAGTGCGTTGGTATCATTCGCTATGTAACGAAGCCACATGTTTTGTTTATACGTGTACGTAACGTAAAATACGTAATCTAAAATACGTTTAATGTAGGCTAATATAACATTTTTTTCCCATGTCGTCGAAACTCTCGATTAATGGAATTTTAACGATCTAATTAATTTCGGTCGTTCCAGGAACGATCTGATTGTTTTGTTCACCCCGTCGAGGAAAGGAATGGTTATCGTATCTCTTGTCTATCGTGACGTTCGCGGGAATAGTATTTATAGCCAGCTGAATAGTATTACGTTAATCTGTAATGGTCGTGTAGCTTGTTCGGATTGGTTCTCGAAAAGAAGGACTCTCTCTGCTTCGGGCTAAACGTGGATGTGTTCGAGGCTTGATACCAGCCACGAAACGAAAAGATCGTTCGGTATGTATGCTGGCCGAATAACGACGTCTCGACCTTCTGGAAACTTTCTTTTCCAAATTGCTCTCGTATACATTGTTAACAGGTTGTTTACGAGCCTTGGAAAACCCTCGAATCGGAATATGTATTTCTCGAGGTGTGCATCAAGGCTAACTTAGACATTCAGGCCACTGGCACGCACCATGGGGGCGTTTATTAACGTTCGGAGTTTAGAACAAGCTCTCCAAACATATTCGCACGCGAAAGAGAGATCGTACGTTGGAAGTTTGCGGACAAAGTATTATTCCATTTAAGAAAGCTTAGATAAACGACCCATTGCATGCGATAAGCGCATACAGATGTCGTTGAAATCAGTTAACAAATGCAATTGCGAGATCCTCATCGCGCGATTCACGTTTAAATCTCGGCTTCGAAACGGTCAAAGTCAGTGCTGCAAAACCCATTTCTGTATTAATACAACGCAGATCGATTTAATCTGTGTACGCCCGTAGATTAGATAATTTTCAATTTTTACACGATAACGCAATGCCCCATGTTGTACTACACGTTCAGGGACCCTGCGGTCTTTGCAGATTTCCTTCGCATCCGCGTTTGCGTGTATCTGCGTATAGTCATTACTTCTGGCCTATAAAAACAGTAATTTCAGGAAATTTTCTTCTAAACCGGTTCCGCTTAGTCATTCGTTAGATGGAGTTCCTTGTATCGGAACAATTAAGAACGTCTGCGCATATCTGAATAAAGATAAACGTAATATATGGGCGTTGTTCTCGATGGCTCGTTAACTGACGATTAAAATTTCACGATTCGTCTAGGAAATCAATATCTACCGAAGTAACGCGATAGTACGATGGTATCGGGACAATAGTATAATACGTATGCACGAGATTACGTTGTCGATGAGTATTAAATATTGATGCGAAACATCGTGGCGAGATCGTTACTTTTTGTTTATCTCGATGATATTTTGGAGGGAAAACGTGACCTCTGTTGCGCAGTAAACATTATATCGGGTCTTTCACCGCGTGTCCTCGGTTCATCGAGATTCGAAGGTTGTTCTCGCTCTCGTGTGTCTCCGTTCCACGCCGTTGTCGCAGGAATTGTTCCAAGGATGAAGCGTTTGCGCGTTTGAAACATTTATAACCAGTGCCTCGAGCATTCCGTAAACAATCCACTATAGTTGACTTCGAAGATGGTTCGAGACAAGTTTCGTTTCCGCGTTTACTCACATTCGATTCTTTCTCGTCGATCAAGGAGGCTTTCAATGACCGCGGGGAGCTAAATAAAACGTTACGACAAAATTAAGTAGGATAAGAACAAGTATTTTGGGAAACCCTGGGTGACTCATTGGATCTGAACTCACCCTATAGAGGTCATCTTTCGAATGGACGCTAATTATTTGACTTGAAGGGTCTTAGGCTAGGTCAGAGGTATTAATCTCTCGAGGGATATAGGCGTATATGTGCACCTTTACTTTTATATCGAAATTTACCGTTATTTAGGATCGCAATACGTTTTAGAAATAACGAATACACCATGTTGATATTTATATTATGTTTCGTCATTCGTGTAATTGTAAGATCGTTAAATGTTACCAAAATAACAGGCAACCGAAGCAAATTGCTGGATTGGATCTAAAAAAAGTTCATTTAAAATTCAACTTTCGAGGTGTTCAGGTCCCATGCTCGAGAAATTTTGTTCCTTTGAATTCCAATTTTATTTTATAACCCTTTATTGAATTTCATTGAACCCACGAGCCGTTCCAGAATGGTTTGTTTGTAATAAAATTTCAAAGGAGATTCCCGCACGTAAGTCACGCGAAACCGCACGGAGAGGCAGCTGCTCGAATGTTAATTATTCTGGCAGCGTTCATCGATTGGCAAAGAGCGACAAAGTAAAAGAGGGACAAGTGGGTCCCGCATGAGCAATGGTATGCATATCTGCTCTGTTGTTCCCAGATGCAAACAAACTTCATCGTTGCGACAAATAGTCGCCCTACCTTTATTCTTAAATTTCGTTTACGTTTGACAATTCTACCATTAATTTTTTTTTTTGTTGATTTATATAACAGTCCATTTTATAAGGGAAAATTAACATGGTCACCAAAGCTTATAAAATGCTATGGAGTTACGTAGATTAGCTTCGATAGCCTCGATGTCGTCGTGTAATCGTGAAGTCCTTTGTAAATGAAAGTCAGGCTAAACATAGTTCTTTAATCCGTTATGGTAGCAGGAAATAGAATTGTTTTGAACAGTCTGCGAGAATGTACAAAGTATTGGCTCAGATACGGCTGAATTCCTTTTGCTCCTGTTTTAGAATGTTTTACCACGAGTACCCCAAGAGAAGAATTCTAGTATACTTGATATAAAACCATAACATTATAATTAATATTATTTGTTCAAGACACAGGAGTTCTTCATAAAAATATAATTTCAGTAAAATTGATAAATTCTAGAATACGTTACAATTTGTTTTTGTTTTTTTCATACTTCCGTCCTCAAAAACATATAAAATCAAAGAATAAATACGGAGCTCCCGTAGCCATATCGCTTTCAGATAATCTGACGCTTTCCTTCGTGTGCGATGGTCGCGCGTGCACACGTATTCGCGAATGTACAACTTTGTCTGAGACTTTTATATATCTACAAATATCTTAATAAACATTCGGTTGCGTTATATACAGGGCGGGGCGCTTGGGACGTGACCACTGAACAGTTTGAAAAGGATTAGAGCTATCTGAAAGCGCGCTAGACAAAAATGTACAGTTACACGTGCGAATACACTCGGCGCACAGAAAGGAGAGCATCAGTTTATCTGGAAGAGATATGGCAGACTCCATAACTCGGGACAATAGATTTTTCGAGATTATAAAATTTATAGAAAACATCGTAGAATGTTTCAGAATGTAGCGTAGCTTGAATGAAGTCATATTTTGATAATGGCCTTTGTCTTGAACAAAGACTGTGTTAATCATACTGATACGGTTGAATTTATACTAACAGATTGTGACGTTAAGAGATAGACATCCTTCAGCCAGGAAAACTCATAGCAAGCATCCTGTCGATGCTACAATTTTTCTATCTAAATCCACAGCTGGATAGTCGGTCACGACTCGATTAAAAGATCTCCTAAAAAAACGTTCCACGCGCGCAGAGATTCGTGTGGAAAGGAACGCTGCAAGGTTTTCCCATTGGATTTCGTTGTTGGCGATCACGAAGGTAGGGTGACCAGGTCTAAAAGCTTAAATCTGATTCGTTTGGTACTCGAGAGCGTGAAAAACTAGGTGTATCGGGTGATACGTAATATCCTTATCACATCCGAAGATAGCCATCGCGTACCGAGTGCGCCAGACGAAAAATACTTTTGCTCGCCGAGTTCAGTATCGCGTTACCCGTCGTGTCGAGCTTCCATCATCATCGAAACGGCCCGAGTCAACCCGTTGAGCACGTTTAGAAACCATGAGGTCCTTCCGTGAGAGTTTCTTCAAGGAATACATCACCGTCGCGAGTGAACTGTCTCGGTGATCGCACTCGAGGATCCACTCGGACGATCTGCGATACGTGGAACAGTTGCGCGATCGGTTTGACAACAAGGCGAAATAACGCGTCGATCCTTGAAGCGCGAGAGGGAACAGAAGGGAGGTTATTGTAGCTAGTGTAATCTCAGAAAGAGACTCTATCCCAAAAAGAGGAAAGGAAGAATCCTACGGCCTTAAAAAGAAAAGAATCTACTAGCTAGAGTGAACCTAGGAGTGGCGAGAGTTTTTTCGGTTCAACCAAAAGGAAAAGGAAGGCTCCTCGACCTAGAATCGGTCCAAAGTTGTGTTCGTCCCAGCGAGTAACGGGAGAGCGTTTAGAGAGTAGAAGATCTCTGGAGAACGGTCCAGAGGAAGGAGGTTTGAGGAACGATGATCGTGCCACGTGTGCAGCCGATCGATAGGCAGCTCGATGACGTAGGTCGTTGCTCCGATTGGATCGGTAAACGGTCGGGCTACGCGGACATCCACGAGAATGTCGCTTGGACATACTGTCGCTTCGCCTCTCAGCAGAGCGTAGATAACGATGCATTAGAGGGATCTTTCGTGGATCAAGCTGAGGCCGACTTCCAGCCCAACCCGGGCTTTTACGATGCTTCCTTCGGTTGCGATCGGTCGCAGTCGCTTCCCTCCGTCTGTGTCGAAGAATCGCCTTCCTTCTGCAATCAGTTTCGAGATTGCGCTGTGAACTCGGACCCGACTGCCCCTCGGAACTGCCAGCAGGGCCCCATAGACGTGGAGGACCTGGCTCTCTACTTCGAGTCGGATAAATCCCAGACGAACGCTTTCTCGCGAGGATCCAATAGTCCTCACTTCCGTCGACCAAAGACGAAACGTGCCTATTATCCCAAACATCTGCCAGCTTTCCCGACAACCTGCGTCCTTCGAGGAAACGATTTCGCTGGCGACTGGCTCGATCCACAGCTCTGCGACGGATGCGAGCAGAACTTCAACTTCTGCAGCGAGGAACGGTGGCTCCAGTGTCCCGCGAGCGATCGTTGCCCTCTTTGGGAGCCTGGGTACTCGTACGACCCGAATGTCCTGCCTCCCTGCGCTTACGAGGACCTGCGAAACGAGTACTGGCAGCACGAGGGCGAACAGTTGCTCGAGGATTACCTGTAAGTGTGGGGAGCTGATTGGAATAGGGATCGGGGGGTCTTTCCAGATTGCTTCGAGGACCAAGGGTGAGTCGGACCTAGCGTCAATGCTTCGTCAGCTTGGTCCTTTGTCTAGGAGAGCCTCGATGGGGAAGGGTTCCGAGGTGTAAGAGGTATTTTTGTCTAGAATCACAATTTTCAGGTGTTTTAGATATTGTTAGCGCTTTATCTACCGGGCTATTTAGAAACAGACTTTAATTCAAAAAAGAATTTTCTACAGTAGCATATGCCAAGCTAGGCTGACAATAATTCCTCCATACTGTTACTGGGTACATCGAAAGTATGTTTCCAAACACTGAACGTTGTTCGTAGACAACCATCAACGCAGTAAATGAATTCGAATAGCTAAATACTGCAATTAAAAAGCCTAAAAATAGGCTCCCGGTAAATAAAGTGTCGAGTTCTTAACCGTTCGAGTGCCACGGGCATCTCTTATTTCCCGATCGAAAATTACCCAGCGGGGCAATAGCGCTTGTAGCACGGCGAGTGATTGTCTGCTGTGATATGCGCTTCGTCAGCCCAGAAGAGCTGGCGCTTTTAGGAAGGGACAGAAGAACTTGGTATTTTTCCAGTCTTCGCTTTTAAGGAACTTTTTTCTTGGAGTATCGTATGCTTAGTTAGGCATTCATACTTTGAGGATGTATTTAATTGATTTTTTTATGAAGATGATCGATGTTAAAGGTAGTTTAAACGATTTCGCAAAGGCCACTTTAGTGGCAACGTAAGTATTGGAAATTAAAAAGTAGGAAGCATCTTTGAGTATCTAGTTCAAACTTGGAATATTAACACTCTTGAACTGTCGTTACCATTTCTTCTTTCGAACAAAATAATGTCCTTTGGTAAACACGAAATCTATCACACGTGTAAACATTGCAACGACGTAAAGAGCGATCTTCTCGAAAGTACGACCAACGTTCGAATAATACTTTTATCGGTATCTTCTCGTTGGGTGATGTTCGTCGTAGTGTGTTAGCTATCTTCGTTGTTTCAGAGCCCTAACTAGATTGCGTTAACTCCCTTTGTCGTTGTATCGTCAGTAACACTTATTGAAAACCGAACGAGTACTTGAATATTCAAAACAACTACGGTTTTCCCCGATTGCCTAAATATTGAGAGAGCGATAATGTGCGCCTCGTGCGCCAACTTTCTTCCCCGAGAATTTTGCCGAACGTGACTCACTGTTTGAACGTTCCAATTAGGACAGTGGGAAGCAGATGCCTAATTTCTTTTTTGTTTCGACAACTTTCCTCCTTCGAGTCGATTACCTCCTTCGTGTCCACTTTATTTTTTCGTGATAATCTTTGTTTCTTTTTGAAAGCACCGTGACGCAATCGCTCTCATTAATTTACCCTATCGCTCCGAATGGACGATTGCGTGTATAAAGAAGTATTGTTATATTAGCCAGCGGAAAAAAGACGGCGTTCCACCTTTTTGTAGTCGGATATATTTCACGAATACAATCTCACAGTTGGGGAACCATTAAGAAAATATCGTTAAAAGGATCCAAAAACTCAATAATAAATAGTGAAATAATCAAAGAAATGATCGAGAGTACTGGATGGTCTATCAGGGAAAAGCTTTGGCTGATAATCCAAAGGACCCGAGTTCGAATCCCCGTGACTTATATTTCGTATTTTATTTTCACAAAATTTACAATACGAACGAACTCTTCTTGAATTAATCCAGATGCATCGCACAAGAGAATACCTTGCTGTAAACATTATTCAAATAATAAACATCGATGGGAGCAACGAGGAAAATTTCGAGTGTAGTTCGAAGCAATCTCCGTGGAAAAGGAAAAGACCACGGTTCGAAGTTCGGTTTCATAGCGGAGATAACGACCGGTTCGTGATTGTCGGAGACGTGACGAGTCGCGAACGATGGTAAATCTCTCACCTAAGACTCGATATTTACGTCGCTTAATCTCGATGTCCATCTCGTGGGTTTCGTTTGCTGTTGCAATCTACGCTCGGCCACAAACGCCCGACGCGAATCGCGATGACGAAACCGAGGATTAGAGACGTTACAATTTTGTAATCTCCGTTGATTCCTTGGTCGTGATTTTTTTGTCTACAGAAACGTGATCGTTGACCGATAGTCCAGACGATTTTTTGAGAGGTTTACGTAACGATAACGAGCAAAAACAAAATATTCAATCAGGTGGTACCTCTATCGTCTGACAAGCTCCCAAAATATTTCGTCATGGAAAAAAGTCTACGAGGCACACAAAAAAATAGATTGTCTTTACCAATCTTAAATCACCGCGTGTACTGGAAAAGAGAAATCGTTAGGCATTTAATTGGTAGCTTTCGCAATGTCGATTAGGTAGCTATAAAAATATTTTTATGTCCTCTCCAAAACAACTGAAACTCATCAATCCTTATTTTTCAGCCATCCCTACTTTTAAGACCGTTTCACCGAGGCAATTTTATCGATGGGTCCCCCGTATTGTTTATGTTGCAGGAGTAACGAGAAACGGAAGGAAAAATCTCGGGACGCCGCGCGATGTCGTCGAAGCAAAGAGACGGACATTTTCACCGAGCTCGCCGCCGCGCTTCCGGTTCCACCTGACCAGGCAGCTCACCTGGACAAGGCCAGTGTTATGAGGCTCGCGATCGCGTACCTCAAAGTACGTTCAGTGGCCGATACCAGTAAGTGCTTGTTCTGATTATGAAATCATTCCCATTCCCAATAAATTCCACGCACAGCTAGACAAATTTTTATTTAAAAACTGTGCCACGAATGGAAGCTACGATTTTCTCTTATCGTTGAGAAGTTGTTTACGTAGGAGAGTAATGATGATCGGAGTAAACGTAGTTGCAATCTTGAGTTATTAATAGTGTTCAGTAAATAATAATAATATAGTAAGAGAGATCTAGTGGGAACTGGCAATGATATACAAAACAGAGAAATAAAACACACAAAGGAACGTTTCGTAATCGATTCCTGGGTTGTTTCAGTGCCACCACCAGTGACCAAATCGGAGACGTCCAGTGAAATGGACGACTTGTTCTCCAAAGCCTTGAATGGATTTATGCTGGTGCTTTCGAGTGACGGGAACATGGTCTATCTCTCGGAGAACGTCAGCGATTATCTCGGCGTTTCTCAGGTAGGTTTCAATCTCAGAAGATATTCTAGATGTTCTACATGAATTCTCCATGAATTTCTACATGGATTCTCTCTTTGCGTGTTTCAGATGGACATGATGGGCCAAAGCGTGTACGAGTACAGTCATCCGTGCGATCACGATGAGCTGCGGGAATGTCTCTCCTCCAAGCCAACCGAGGATAATGATAAACGAGCGTGTAGCTTCTTCCTGAGGCTCAAGTGCACTCTGACCAACAAAGGAAGGAAGGTCAACTTGAAGAGCGCTACGTACAAGGTTAGCCTCTTTTCTCCAGAAGCTTCGTAATCTCAATTGGTCTCGAATCGTCTAATTATGCAATGTTTTTCTGTGTCAGGTGATCCACTGTATCGGCAGAGTGACGTACGTTCGCACTCCTGTGTCAAGTTCCATGGAAAGCGACGACGAGGAGCGCAAGAGCGAAGACGAGGCCGAAGAGGCCGACACGGGTGCTTCCTTGGTGCTCGTAGGGTGCCCCATACCGCATCCTAGCAATATCGAGGTTCCCTTGGGACGACAAACTTTTCTTTCGAAGCACAGCCTCAGCATGAAGTTCACCTATGCCGATGAAAAGTAAGTATTCTATATGTACACCCCAGTTTTCAACTCGCTGAATATATGGCACGTGCATTTTAGAAGCGACGTAACCGTAAAAAATTGATCCATTGACTTACGATCATTCCATCGCGTTCCTTACGTTAATTGATAAAATCGAGTTTGATTACATCGAGGACGCTATAAATCCTAACGACTATCATTTATTACATCCACTTGTCTGTTTTGTTTTCAAGGCTGGCCGAGTATCTCGGCTGGAACAGCGAGGAGCTCATGGGGCAGTCAGTTTTCGAGTTTTATCACGCCCTCGACAACCTGGCCTTGGACAAGTCTTTTAAATCACGTGAGTAGAAGTCAATTGCCAGTCATTTAAATAAATGCGATCACTGGGCAACCCACTCGCTAATTTGCGAACCGCGCGCGTATGCCTCGCTCGCTTTATCAGTGAATCCCAACCAACCCTGATGAACAAATATTCTTTGGAAACCTCATGAAACATTATAGAAGTGTTCCACATACTTTCGATTGATAAGTACAGCATTGAACTCAATTATCAACCGCATAAATATCTTAGCAAATGCACATCGATCAAGTTCGAGGTTTAACTAAAGCGTATAGAGGTATAGGATAGGTATACGGAAGAAAGTAGCGTGACGAGGCATCGATCGACGCGGTTGCTGAGGGGAAAAAGAAGCAAAGTTCGTGGGCGTTGGGTGGGAAGAGTTGTCGGTTTCGAGTGGGCTGACCAGCTCGGGTGAACGACACCGCAAAGGATCTCAGAGACCGCAATCTCTTATCAGGACTTTAGGAGCAGGGAGCCTTTTTACGAGTGCGTGATTTAATTGGCAGCCGGGCCAATTGCACGTTCAACCCGTGGCGACGTGGCCATATAACTTATAAAATTATTCCCTTGGATATCTGTCGACTCATGACTGAATCATTTCTTCGAATGAATCTTCTCTTTCTTATCTGGGGCGAGATATAATTTTTCATGATTCATTAAAGTAAACTGGAAGGGCTATCTAGAACTTTCCATTTAAATAATTCATTGTATGAACGGTCTAGTTTCGTTCTCGAGAAAAATGATAAATGGAGAGTGAAATTGTATCGATTTCGACGAACGACGAATAGAACAATACTCTTCTAATGCCGATGCTAACAATCTTAACAATAGACAGTCTGATGAAGGATAGACTCAGCAATCAACTACGCAATTTCATCGTAGGAACGCTTCAGAAATGTTTCCATCCCTTCGGGATGAACTTTCTGTCCCCGTAATATCTTTTTCCTTGCTACGCGACTCTATCGATTCGCAGACCTCTCGAACGCGTGTCCAACATCACGGATGCTCCCTTCGACGGCAATCTCGATTTTCTGCATCAGCGTTCGCGATCACCCTCGGCTAATCTCATCTATCGTCGTTCTCACGCGAAGGGACGAGAGATAGCGAGGCACCCGCGATGCGTAGCCGCGTCGATAAGCTGATCCAGCGAATAGTACCTCGAAATTCGTGACGAAAGGGAACGTCCATAAAACCGAATGGCCAGTTCCCTGGAAGGCGGGGCGATATCGTGGAAAAAAGTCTGGTTTGTTAATAAAACTGTCCATAAATCGCGTCCTTTCGAAAAACCGTTCCTGCGTATCGTAAATAGTACCAGTTTTTTCAAGGGTCATATGTCAGTCTGATATCGATGGTGTGTCGTGTAGTTTGGGGTCTATTCGAGGTACCTGTGCTCATGTCACGGATCACTGGTCATCGATCACCCAGCTAAAGTCGTGGATCCACTGGTCACCGATTAGACAATGGGAAACTCCTGCTCTGTTGCAACTGAAATTGTTGTTAGTTGTTTCTGTTATTGTTAGACGGGTTTCGCTTTATTTCCATAGATCATCTGTATTTTCTTTAGTTTTATTTAAATAGCTGACCAGTGGATGATGACTCGAGCTCTCTGAAATCATCCTAGGAATTTAAGGAAAGGGGTATCGATGCAATCACGTTTCAAACGATGCAAGAATCGCGGAGTAGAGGGGAGATTGGTAATGCCTGCGCTAAAATTTCATCATCCAGGATGCGCCCGGCGCGCAGCGTCGACTCACCAGGCGCGTCTATAGGGCGCAGATCGCACGATGCACAGTTACTCCTCACAGGACCTCTGATATCCCTGTTTACTCTTGTTCCAGTGTTCAGCAAGGGCCAGTGCGAGACTGTGGCCTACAGATTCTTGGGGAAACGTGGAGGATACGCATGGGTGGTGACACAGGCCACCCTCATCCACTGTTCCAAGCAGCAGAAGCCGCTCTCCGTCGTCTGCGTGAATTACGTCGTAAGGTAGGATTCGCATCTACTCTCCACGTTCGCAACTCGTGTGCATGGAATACGTTATCGGAGTATCTTCACAGTCTGTTTGTGTCTGTGTGTCGCTTTTTACCCGTTGCGTCAATTGCGAATGGAATCTCTAACCCGAGATGGAATTTCGGCGATATTCGAACTGGAATATTCAAACAGCGCGCATCGGTTGGTTTTATAGGTTGTATGCACTTATGCAACCGCAGGGAAAGATCGTTTTATCGTCTTATCGGGATTATTGTTTTATTGTCCCTGTGAGATCACTAGCCTGACATGTGGCGCCCGAGGAAGTGTTTAAAGAAACTCACGTGGAAATTGCATAACGGAATTATCCATTCCACGCGAGGAAATGTCATTGATTCGTTGATGTAATACTTGAGGCTTGGAGAGCATACTTGAATACTTCGGTATAGTTTTTTTTTTTTTTTTCTAGAACGAATCTTAGAGACTGCACCATGCAGAGTCAGAGTAAACGTTAGAATCCACGCAATAGTTAATTTTCGAAGAAGCTTCCGGTGCGTCCGACGTTCCAAATATTTTCTATTTACGTTTAACGTCCGTTTCGACTTTTACGCGCGCGCTAAATCCCTCATCGAAGCACGACGATCGAGCAAGGTAAGTGTTCCCGGGTCTTATCTCTCAGCTGCATGTTAGAGAAAGCCGACTTTATCGACGACTTTGATGTTTGTGCTCCGTCCTGTCCTTTTTATTGACCGTTTGTGGAAGATACTCCCGATTCCGCCGCGGTTTACGACGGGTATTTATCGTTAAAAATTTGGAGGGTCCTCGTAAAGTGGTCGGGACCTCCCTTCTGCGTTTCACCCTTGCTAGGGGTGCGATTCACTCGACGCACAACGTCGTCGTTTCGTTGAGAATTGCGTCAGGCCGGCCTGGACGGTCGCAATCGCAGCGATTTGCGATTGTATATACTTGATTTTGCAGACGTAACAAAGTAACGTCTTGGGAATGTTCGGTTTCCGCGAAACGCAGTAAAAGCGTCTTTAGTCGGTAGTCACCGACGTTATGACGCAATGAGCGACGCGACTCGTCGATTAACTCGAGATCGTATCGGGAATACACGTTCAACGTGCGAACATAGGATGTGTTTTAAACGCAACCGTTGCAATTAACGGTGGCGTTTAATCCTCGGACGCGAATAAGCGTTAGAATCGATTAACTGTGTTGTATTTATTCAGTCCTAGTATTGGGATTCATTGACTTTCAAGTTGAGATAGATGAAGTGTAGACATTAATTCTCTGTCATGACGTTGCATTATTTATGACTCTAGTTTAAACAGAAACCTTCAGAATATTGAAATTATTCACAGATTAGTTCAACATTCGGTATTTATAATTACATGTACTCTGTTGGAGTGTATAACTGAGGGAAAAATTGAAAGGCACTTTCGAAAGGCACAGAACTAATTTCCACACCTAATACATTACATCTCAATGTTTTCGACGAAGTAATTAATTCAAAAAGAATTTTGGTGAAACCGACCCGTTCCAGTAATCTGAGCAGCCAAACAAGAAACGTCGCGATACCTAAACGAAAAGAAGATGAAAGATAAAACCGTCTTTAACCGTCGAACAAACAAACGCGCCGACGTCTTCGTTCCACGGGAAACAAATAAAACGGTCGCCTTCCGTTTTCATCCCCCACGGCAATCTCGAGACTCGGCCATCCCCTTTATCTCCGTTTCGCCCCCTCGTGACTACCTACTCGCATAACACGCGTCGTATACTCCAACCCTCCGAAAGTAAGACGATAGTCGACCAAGTGGAATCTCGTGGCCCATATAAAGAGGTCCCTGACACCCTTCGCCGCCCTTGGCTACCCTCCACGAGCGCCTCCTTGCTTTAGTCGATCCAGCCCCGCTGCCGGGATGGATTTCGACGTTACTCCTCTCTCTGGAGCTTCCTTTCAGGCCTTTCTTCCCCGAGTCTTCCACTTTCCTTCGAACTTGGCTTGGGAAACTCATCCCTCCCTTGGAAAAGAGCTTGCTGGTAGAGTCTTCTCTTTACTGCCTTGAAACGTTTGCTCGTCGAAAGAAGGCTACGATTTTAAACACACGTGGTTTCGGAGGGTCTCGTGGTTATCGCAAGATAATTGACAAAATTGCGTCGTTCCTATTGTAAGAATTAGCTGGTCGGCTTTCTTTTGGCGGCACACATCCATTATCGTTCGGCTTCGATTCACATTTTGTGGGAGTCGATCGTTCCGAATTAAAGTCATTTTTGGTAGAGATTCGTGTTAATCTGTATCCATTCTGAAATCTTCTCGCACGATCGTAGTCGTTATTGTGATATAGTCGTTTCGGTGTGCGTTGGAGGAGCCAGAAGGTTGCACGCGTTGCGTAACGCGCCAAACTTTTTTTAACCTGGCAATTTGTTGTGCAACGGCCGGTATCGTAACCGACATATCGCGATTATGAAACAGGGGGTATGTTTCTCTTCTGTACTTCTTGTAAACGAATGGTCAAGGTTTCTAGGATATTCGTCTCTTTGGGAGAGGCTGTTACATGGCCAAAGTCCTCTGGCTTTCTAATCGTTCGCGGAATCTCTTGGCTGGAGAAAGTTTGATTTCGTTTCTGGGTAAAGGAATGAAGGGAGGGGGCGGCGGTACGAATATTTATGGGATCGACTGTATATAGTAACGCAGAAAATTTTCTTCTAATTTTGTCTCTATTTCCGTCACTCTCAGGTCTCCTGCGCAACACTTTCCTCGAGACATGCTGTCTTCTCTGCTCCACCACCCTTCAACGTTCGACGCCACCTCCAAACTCCAAACAATATCGTTCACCGTAAACAACCCCTATTTTAAAAACGCGTCGTAACCGGAATGCAGTCTCAAAACATAGAAGCGACCCTTGTCGCGTTACCCTTCTCCTGGCCTTGAAATCGTCGTCTCTTGACCGCGATTATCAGCAGCGCGAGGGCGTAGATCGATTGGCGAACGAGAAGCCAGGGCCTAGCGGTGTCTCATTGGTTTTTCGTGGAAACCGGTGGGCGTACGAGACCCTTCCCTTGGCGGGACGGGATAACGAGCGAGCAATCCCCGAAAAACGGGCTTACTTCGTCGGAAGCAGTCGAGAGTGAAAGGTTTTCCGCGAAGGGCGGTGTTTCGGGTTGCGCTTGCGCCGGGATACTCGCGTTTGTCGTGCTTTGCCCCCCCCCCCCCCTCTCTCTCTCTCTCTCTCTCTCTCTCGATTCCTCGCGGTCGTCGATACTTCCTCGACGCGGTGCGTCGGTACGCTCTCGACCTCCAACGAAAGCGAGAGCGTCGGAAGGGAGAAAGTCGACGACGCGCAAACTCGCTCGCGCGAATCCTATCTCTCTCGTACTCGACAGAATCCTAGAATCGCAATTCATCGAAGCGCGGCACCGGCGACGCTGCTTGCGTGACACAGTAAGTAGCACCAGGAACGAACCTAAACGAGGCTTAACAGTGACGAGATTTCGATCGCTGGCTCGAGAAGCGTCGATATATATCGATCAGAGGCTGTTTCATTCGGGGGGGCGGGTTCGCGTGGTTGAGAAAAGAAGGCCAGGCGAGGATGACGCGTTTCTCGCTGAACATATATAGGGTGATCTCTGAGTGGTGCAGTGGAAATTCCGCGGAGGTGGGTTCAAGAGTGTCGAGGCCTCGAGGCTTGTAACCTCTTACGCTCCGGGGAGGCAGTGTTATCCTTTTTCCAGCGCGATCAGGGCCGATTGCAACGACTCCACTCGTTCAACTTTAATCCTCGACAGTGTCAAGGACGAGCTTCTCTCGGGAGTTCTGCCGGAGTTTAATACACCATCCAGCCATGAATCCCAAAACGGTGCAAGCTCTCTTTCTACCTTGTACAGAGCGAGGGATGAGGACGCTACGATTGTTTTCTATGCTCAACAACGAGAAGAAGCCTTGGTCTGTCTGTTTATCAAGCAGGTCATAGAATAATAGTGTGAACCGTCGGACAAGAAACTAGCGTTCTCAAGTGAATATACTCGCAGCGGATTCACGGTGCTCGGTGGAACACTATGAGAGGCTAGGATCCTCGTTCTCCAGTGATATCGTTACCTCGAGGGACGCTTAAGTTTCCTAGTCTGCGAAAACCTGCGGGAAGCGCGACTTCCTGCTGCTCGACGGAATAGAATCGGAGCACATCCTGACGGGTGGCCGAGTCTAGGCTCGCAAACAAGCTCAACGAAGCGTGTCGGAGCAGTTGGCCCGTTTCAGAGATTATTTTACGTGACGGGCGTTTCTCGGATACCCGCTGGTACCACAGCCGAGGGTATCCGAATCGCGAAGGAAGGAAAAGTGTGACACGAATACGGGCGCGAGAATTTATGGTGTGCCTCGTGAATTGCACTGTTGGGGGGCGACGATAATACTTGGACTATGTCGGGGAGCAAATTAGATGATTGGTAGTCAGTATTCGGTAAATTGTGGGAAAGTGTACGGTTAGGTGTTTAAGGGATGTCAAACCTATAGCGCGCAAAAATTATGATGGCGATTGTCAGATTTGGCACAGAAATAATCATCTTCAATGGTACCGTGACCTTTTTATGTGACAGGATTTCAGGATGGATATAGATTAACACGAATCTCTGGTAAAAATTACTTTAAACGACCGACTCCCACAAAATCCGGCGGACGACTGACTGCTCGTCAGCAACGGTTAAACAGAAGAGCAACAATGGTCGTGTGCCGTCAAAAGAATACCGATCAGCGAATTCTTACAAAACAAAGTGTGAATCGAGGACACCTCTGTCTGACCTATTCGCGATCGGTGAGCGACATTGGTTGTGTGCCGCCAAAAGAACGCCGACCAGCTAATTCGTATATTTATTACGTAGATATCTTCTTTCTGTTAGGAACAATCATTAAACGTGACTCGAAATGGCACGAATATTCCCAAAGGACCATACCACGATATTTAAGAATCCACAGTAATAATCCGCGTTAATAGTCCACCGAAGAAAACGGATTTCCGCGGCTCGCGCTGTAATTTTCCTCCCGTCCTAGAATATTTCCGTCGATAATTCGTTTATCAGCGATATTTGAAAACGTGCGGTAGTAACCTCTGTTGCGACTCGGCTACAGCCAGAGCGATCGTGTCTCGAACGTCACCACAACGCGATGACCGCGTGCCCGCTCTCAAAATAATCGTCGCTCCGAGCGTCAGCGACGCTGTTTTGATCTCGACCCGATTACGCGAACGACCTCGGCTCGATCGTCGATCGATAACTTGGTCTCGCTCTTTTTCCACTGTTTCTTATCGATTTTTCAGCCTGCTCTCGTTCCCCTATAGACCCGACTCGATCACGCGACTCGCGTGGGATCTTCGCCGCTTACATCATCGCTGCTAGACGTTGATAATATGCAGGGTACTCTGGTGGAAGCTCTTTTGAAATTAGCGTTAAGAGGGAATTGTAGATTCGAGGGAAAAGGTTTGAGGAGGCACGAGGGGTTTTGAAAATGGGATTAGGGGGGTAGCAGGATAGAATTTTTGGTTATTGGAAGAGCAGATTAGTAGGGGTGTAAATGTAACGCGATATCTAGGTAAAAGTGTACAAAGAGAAACGAGTGTTCGATACACTTGTGTATCTGAATGTACTGTACGGGGAGCTTCTGTTAATTGCTTAGCACTCGAGGCGTGATCAAGTGCCTCATATATATCTACACAACAGCAATTATGATCTACTTATTTACGTGTCACGTATCCAACTACAGTCAAACCACGCCCAACTGCCCCAAAACAGAATGCCTACAAAAGGAAAAATATTATCCGAAGCCTTGTCTATGCATCAGCCATCAAACTATTCCAAACACGACCAGGTGCCCCAAACTCCACATCTTCCTCTCCTCCTCCTTCTCCTCCTCGGAGTCGAACCCACTCCTATTTCTACCTTTTCCACCTCCCCCGAAAAATACTAAATAAAAATCATCATCTCCCGAGTCGACGCCGCGGTTTAAGATTGTTTGTCGTCGCGGCTCGCGGAAGTGGAAGTTCCTCGGATTAGCGAATCCCGCGTGACACACATTTAACTCGGTTGAACGCGGCGCTGACTGATTACGCGCGTGCCTCCTGCGTAGGAAGAGAGAAGAGAAGGGATCGCGCACACGAAAACACACGTAGACTAGCGTGTACGTGCAGAAAGCAACAGCTTATTGCCGTGCAACTCGAACGATCGCCGCGGTGCCAGGAGCGAGGGACCAGGGGTAGGAATTCATGGCGACAACCGAGCGATTCAAGTTTCGCCACGGTCTTGGCGCGGCTCTCAGTGATCGTCGCGGATGCATCGAGCACCGGTGCACCTCTGCTGCGTCGCGGGCGCAGTCGTGATCGCGACGGAAACTCCACGACGCTCGCGCCATCGGTGACGGGACGCTGTATGCGCGCGAATCGAGACACCCTTTTACTTAATTTCGCTCTTTTTACTCTGGTCCCACTCTTTCCGCTCGACCATACTCTGTACACTCCGTCTGCGACGTCTTGGGGGATAATCGGGATCGTGGAACGCTCCGAAATGGTCAGTACCGAAGGAACGCACTCGGAATTTTTGTAATCGCCAGTGAGAATCGAGCGAGGAAGTAGAGAGAGGAAGGGTGGATGAGGATCGCGAGGGAAATTGGCAATCGACCTGGTGGGGGTCTTGAGGCAAGGCCAGAGTGCATCCAAGAGTGCACTCTTGACGTTTTATTCACCGAGGGATTATTTATAGGGTTGTTGGACTCAGTGTCTGTCTTTTGGAATTTATTGACTGCCTTGGGGGTCGTCCGCTTGCAATAGTTCCGTGTTTGAAGATGGACTAGATCTTTGACGTAGCTAGTAACAATAAAAGTGCATCGAGGTGTGCACTCCTGAGGCTGTATACACCGAGGACCTTTTTATAGGGTTGTTACGATGCCAGTGTCTGTCGTCTGTAATTTATTAACTGTGTTGTTAGGTATCAACTTGAAATGGTTCGTGTTTGAAGATCGACTAGGTCTTTGGTATACTTAGATGTGAACTTCCAAGTTGGAAGCTGAGACCATCGTCGATTCGAATTAAAACCGAGGAATTAGAAGCGGTGCATTCCTTCGAGCCGATTTAGGTCGCTTTGGATGATGTCGGAACCGTATCGACGTCTTCTTGACCGCGTTTAGTCCGCCGACGGCGTGAATTTCCTTTCGTTCGCGAGTAACTCAGAAATATCTAACGCGTGATCCCGCCTTGACTCGGGAATCTCAAAAACCGACCACTCGAAGCGTCGTATATATTTCCAGGATCGAAAGGATCGAAATTCCAATTAACCTACCATTGCTCGCTTCTCCAAATCAAATGTTGCAACATTGCAATGTCGCAACTCCGAGCAGTTTGATCTTGGAACCCAGACTCCTGAGATACGTCTAATTTTACAAGGCGCATTCGCATTTCTACCGAAAACTTAACGATTCGCGATACGTCCAGAGTATGACGTCGCATTCCTCCGCCTAAGTAACTATTTGTAGTTGAGCGTTGACGTTCATCGCTTAAAACAGTTCGAAACGCATCAGACCCGCGATTTCGAGAATCCCTAGAACGAACTCGTGCGATTCGATTCGTGCAACCTTTTTCCTACTAGCTCCGCCAGCCTCGTGCGTGCCTCGGCCCGAGGTAAACAATAACCTGGAGTCGCGTGACGGAATCGCGTTTCGTGTTAATGATCGGTCTCGAATCGTCGTCGATTCGCCGCCTTTCGACTCCTCGCGCATCGCATCGTGTTTTCCTCGAGCACCCGAGTATTTTTAAATTTCGAGATATACGAGACACTTGTGCCGCGCTTTGCATCACCGCTATAAAGTTTTTTCCCCCAGCGGTCAGAGTTGCGAAGTGGGCTAATGGCCCGAGGTGTATAAAAAATTCTGACGGCTACATTTTTAGCCCCCCTCGAGAAGCTGTGAAACGGCAGCAATAACAATATGGAAAGTCATTCTCTGTTGTCGACGGAGCGAGGCTACAAGGAGCGTCTTCGACCAATCGAGCAGAACTGAGTAATAATAGTATCTCTATTATGCAACCTTACCTGCAGAATAGTACAGTTATATGTACGGGACAATTAGCGCTGTCATTAGCTCTAATTGCGGGGTGAAAATTATGCACGAGTCGATCGTGTCTTTTTTTAACGCGCGAGACAAAGGGACGGCCGAAGTGTTAAATCGAATTTACACTTACGGTAAATGATAAAACCGACAGAAACTGAGCTGGAAATGCAAAGGTGGTACGTCTGGACGGTCGATAACCTGGGTATAAAATTATGCGCATACGATTTAGGCTCATTGAGATGCCGAAAACATTCACTTGGGATTCGGGATTCGAATTATTTTTGGCACTCGGCTGCGAATGAGATTTTCATGCATCATAACGCGTTGCCACCTGAGAGTTGACTTTAGAGATCGGGACGAATTAAAGGGATGCTCTCTCTCTCTCTCTCTTTTTTTTTTTAAATCAGAGTTCTTAAATCAGTAAAACTTTTGAAATTTATTACTTTTATTTGCACATACGTGTACGAGGTTCTCTGAAATTTTCAATTGTCCCGGTCGATTTGTTTACAAGTTATATTTTGTGAGTATGACGCGCTTGAAAATAGTAAAAGATAACTAAGATCCAAGACGAAACTCGGTCGCTAATGGAATGAACGGATGTCAAACAAGCAACTGCAGAATTATTCTCGAGAGCATCCAGTGCCTCTCTCTTGGTGAGCCGAGTCAATGCGGTTTCCTCGGGATGAAATTTGAGTAGCTGGAGTCGAGAGAGCGGCGTATCTGTTTATCGACCGGATAATCCGTTTTATGGTAGGACGGATAAATACGGCGGTAATAAACTTGGATGTTAGATACGGTTCGCAGGGGATTCGCATTATCTGCCAGGCAAACATCCGTAGCAACACTTGTCGATACATTTTTACATCGACTTATTTGCGCTCTCCATCGATCTTATATTTACTCGTAAAGTCAAAAAATCGTCCTTATAGACGCGTCCTTGACAAACAGAACAGCGAATCCTGTCTAAGAGGCATTGACCACGGCTCTTAGATATCGAAATATCAGGACTGGAATTTTTAATCGTCGATGCTTGAAAAGTGGAACTTGGTGTTTTTTTTTCTTTTCTATATAAAGTTGTTAATGAGAAAGATATCATAAAGTTAGAAGATATAGGTGTGCCTGTTTATGTTCCAATTAGGCCAGCATATCTCCCCTTGCCAGTTGTCCAAGTTAGACAAAAGACTTGGGGTTAATAGCCGATGCAAATCGATGGAAACAAGCACGAAGGAATTCCTGGACCCCAGGACGTCGAACCTGGACCAGTCTCGCGAAATTACCAGAAGAGGGGAGAGCAGGCAGGGTATTTTCGTTTAGGCCAGCCGGAAGACAACGCAACGTGTTCGCCGTCTTCCTCTTCTGGCTGCTCTCCCTCTTCCTCGACTAGTTTACGTCAATCTCCTACACAGACCATGAATCTCCTAGAAGGCCATTGAAGATATTCGCGAGTGTTTTCTGGCTATACCAAACTCCCAACACGAATTCTTTACGATATTAAAAGCAGATGGTCTGAGTAAGATTCTGAGTAAGATTCTGAGCGATCCTCCCAAACATTTATTAATTTATATAAAAAGAGATATTAATTCGAGTAAGAACAGCGAGGATTCTTCTTTTTTAACAGGGTAAAGTTACAGGTGCGTACAAATGCCCACTCGAAAGTTGCACACCGTACACCAAACGCCTATCCGTAGTTCGGTGAACTTGTTTAATAAATGCGGGTGCGGGACTTCCGTGCACTTTGCGTGCTGAGCATACGAATCCCCCGACTCCGAAATCACTCTCAACCGTTCCGCGTAACGTATTAGCGACAATCCCAGGTCATTTTTTCGAAATTTCAACATCACTCACAGGTAATCTCTCGAGATACGCATCGAAACTACAGGGATACGTTAAAACTATTTTTATTGTACGCCATTCACATTCGAAAAACTCTTCAAGTAACTGTTTAACTTTACTTACGGATATATTGAGATCGCGAACTAAAACCTTATTTGTATCAAGGTAAAATCTAGCTTGTGTTATTAAGGGACAATGTAGCCTTTTACCACTGAAAAAATGTTTAGGATCTCCTGAGTAGTTTCATAAATTATCCCCTACATACAAACAAGATTTACCTCTTTGCAATATCAACAAAAGCAACATAAATCCTCCGTCAAGAGTTTAGAAAAAATGAAAGTAGACGAATTAGGCATGATTTGGAGTGCTGTTTACTTCGAGTTCCATCTCTTAAGGGTCCCACCACCTTCCTCTTCCTCTTCCTCTTCTTCTTCCTCTTCCTAAAAAAATTCTTGATATCTACTCAAGATTTACCTCTTTGGAATATCACCAGAAACAACGAAAACCCACCGTTAGGAACTTAACAAAAAATGAAAGTAGACTAATTAGGCATCATTGGAGAGGTGTTGACTTCGAGTTCCATCTCTTAAGGGTCCCACCACCTTCCTCTTCCTCTTCTTCTTCCTCTTCCTGAAAAAATTCTTAATATCCACTCAAGATTTACCTCTTTGGAATATCACCAGAAACAACAAAAACCCACCGTTAGGAACTTAACAAAAAATGAAAGTAGACTAATTAGGCATCATTGGAGAGGTGTTGACTTCGAGTTCCGTCTCTTCGGCCCCCTCCCCCCTCTCTTCCGATGTCTCCCACTGTCGGTCCATTTGTCGCCTGGTCTCCGCGTCTATTTTTTTTCCCCTCCCCGAAGAGTATATTCGCTCTTCCACTCCGTTTCCTCTCTAGTTCGATCCCGACTCGCGATTGGGCAACGGTACCGGCTGATAGCGGCTCGTTCGGTCAGCCATCGAACAGCTCGATGCGCGTGTTCTCGCTCGCCTCGCGTTACGTTCGATTTCGTAACGAGAAGTTTTTATCTACGGCTCGCAGATAATCCGTGGGCTCGCGGCAACAACGCCCGTGTCAGTATATCGCACCCCGCTCGAGGTACCGGACCGCATTTCTCGATCGACTCGCGATCGCGCGAAATCGCCGAAACTCGAACGCGTTCGCTTTTCATCGGGGAAACTTGCTCGATGATTAATTCCGAAGGTGAGGCGCCGGAAACAATACATCTGCTGGCGATTCGCGAGTTTTCACGAGCTCTTAAAAATAGTATCGCGTTCGAACGTTGGAGTATATACTTTCTAATTTTGTAGAGACAATATTTTTTTAGCGTTGTACAAAATTTTTGCGAGTATTGGGAAGGAGGATTTTTGTTGCTGTTGATAATATCGTAGAATATCTCTGGAACTACTGCAGCGATTCTAAAAATTGTTTCAGCGATGGGAAGCTACATTATCCCTTGGTAACATAGGCTTGATTTTATCTTGATAAAAAACGAGGTTTCAGTAATTTATCACCGGTCCCCATATAAAGGATTTTCGGAGTATGCAGTCACGCACCAAGCCCACTGACGTTTCATTTGTATCGGTTTATCGGTTCATTTAGTGTTAATTACTTACAGTCGGTGTAGTAAATATTCGTACAGGAACCAATTCAAAAGAAAACTTCATATTTTTATATTTTATTAATAAAGTTTAGGGGAATTATTCCTCTTATTTCTTTTCTTATTAGTTTTTATTTTAAATTAGTTGCTGTATTTCTTGCACCGACTGCAGCTTCCAATCGAGTAGAAAACAAATCAGGCTCCTAGAAACTTTCACGAGTACTATATTATATTCCATCAAAAGCTTTCCACTGAAAGATTCGATTCCGAGGGTGTCGAACAAAAATCTACTTAAAACCCATGAATCTTAACGATCTTAACGACCCCGAAACGGTAGTTCCACGGTACTCTCCACCAATCTAAAAAATTAATTTTCGCCTCCAAGAACATTTTTTCCGAGCGTAAACGTATTAATCGCGGCCAGGTTGATCGTCGCCCGGTGACCGAGTGCATGTGATCTTCACCGTGAGCCAATTAACGCGTCGAAGGCGAGTCGTTCCACCATCGTCCCGTGTAATTTGTTGTGAGTAATAATCCGTCTCGCGCCTATTGTCCCCGTCGTGATTGCAGTCGATAAATTCCCATCCAGGAACGAAGCTGTCGGAAGTTCTCGGAATAAAGCGTAGTTATCGCGACGGGTTCGTCGGAATCGTGTCGTATCCGAAATGGACAGGGGAATTCGACTTGAATCAGCGCATGGTGTTATCAGTAGACGCGAAACGCTACGGGGCTGCTCGCGATACGTGTGAAAGTTTTCTAATCTCCAGTTCAATTAGTGGTCGAACGATCGATATGTGTGATACGTCCACGATTATCTTGGTGTTTTTTTTTAACGTATGTACCGAGAAGTCCGAGAATATTTCGTACTTTCGTAATTGCTTCACTCGTGGATGATATAGATTTAATGTTTAATGTATTTCGATCTTCTTCATTAGTAGAAGGAAACGTGATCGTTTCATTGCGCTAGACTTTATTATGAAAATCAGGACTTGGAGCGGCTTCACGTGAATTTAATTTTGTCGGATTTGTTCGTTTCAATTTTTAAATTCAAGGGGAATAATTAATCGTGACCTTGGAAATTTTGTAAGAGCGTTATTCACTGATTCGATAGTTCGCGTATCGTACCTAAAGTATTTAATATTGCGTAGCGCAAAGGGGAACGTTTTATGGTTTCATATACAGATTCTATGAAAGTGATTTCGCCGATATCTCTGATGATTTCACACCGATTGCACCGGTAGGTGCTTGAATGATTCCACGAGTGGTCATCGTGATAAATATGTACCCTGTATTAATTAAGCTCGAGATTGACTTTGATATCAATTCAATACAGCAAAAATACAAGCGAACAAATGTAATATACCAGTCGCGTGGTTTATGGCATCCTACATCATTCGACAAGTTCGATTAAATCTAATCACGACACGATAGAAAGAATCGACAACTATTACACTCGGTTAGCTTCGCTACCTCGTAGCCTATTTAAATTTCTATCTTTACTACAACTGTTAAAAGTAATTAGTCCCGGTAGTTGAAAAATCTAGCACTTCAGTCGCTGATAAGATTGAAAAAAATTCCACGATATCGAAGCACGTCTATCCGCAGAAATCTACAACCAAAGATCGTCGTTTGCTCGGCAAACAAGACAACGCGAGCTTAACGGAAGCTCAACTCGTTCGAGGAAACTTTTCGTTCGTTCACTTTGCTCGCCTCGCACGAAACTCTATTCTCGCGTCGGTATTCGGTCGTAGAACTGATTTTTTACGTGACATAATCTATCGCAGCGCGGTTCCGCGCGACGTGATGCTGTCATAACTACGTCACGCTAACTGCATTCGTTAGGCTGAAATTTTATGCGCGTCAATGCACGTAACACGTGACAATTGCCCCCTCCAACCCGAGCCGAACTCTGGAGCGTCGTTTGCATCTTCGATCGGTGCGAAGAAATATCAGTGCCCGGATAGCTGTTTTGCTGAACATTAGTCGATCGTATACCACTTGCAAACGAAGCGTTCATTTTTCTTCTAAATGCAAACGCGGTGTGATTACATTATCGTCGCATTTACAGTACACGTGCGCGCGATGTGTGACTTCCTCTTTTTAGGTTCACGGAACGATTTTTAGGCGTGAGAGGGACGAGAGAGGAATATTGCAATACATAAACCATATCAGAAAGTTGTAGATTCGAAGGAAGGAATAATGAAAGAACAACGCTAGGGAAACAGTGTCAATTCTTTGCATTTGGGTGTCCGCATAGTAAAAATCGACGAAGAGGATTTGTATAAAAATGGTGCAATAAAAGATAGGAATTTTCAATGCGCACATTGTCGCGTGTTAGAATGATGTAAAATTTTGGTTTTTGGTACTATTATAACTCCTCGGAGCCTAAAGATTCCTATAAGCTCTCACTAATCAAATATATATGAAGGAGCTTTTCAAAAACTACAAAATGATATATAATACTTGCATATAAAGCAATTTTAATGACGTGAAAAAATTGTATAACCACGAACTATTAGTTCTCCCTAATATCATGAATATACAAAGCACATAAAATCAGAATACAAGACTTCGATTCATAAAAGTAACCAAGTTTCTTCCTAAATAAATCAAGAATTTGAACAACGATCAAAGGATTCTCGAATAGGAGCCGCGAAAGGATTCGTGCATTAAGGTTCGAATTCGGATCGAGGATCGTCTATGACGCGACGATCCGAAGGCGAGAGCACGTGACGACGCGATTTGCAAATCGAACGACTGAATGACGAGTGCGCGAATACGACACACTGGCTCGTTCTCGGTCTCGGTCCCGCGCTCGCGCGCACGTTGCAGCGAATGCAACGAGTGCAACGAATGTTGGCAGTGCTCGTGCAACGTTTGCGGTGCAAGTGCCAGTGTCGATCGTGTGCCGTTGAGACTCTGCCCCAAAGGTACCACAAGAACCGTTCCCTTTCGAAAAGGATCCCCGTATCGCGCAAGTCGAGTCTCTTTTCTTGCCGGAGATCGAGGGAGGGACCGAGATCGAGCGTCCTAGATCCAAAGGAAAGCTGTTTACTCCGAGTCGCTTCGGAAACGTCCTGAAAACGATTTTCCTGCTGTCGTGAAGTGTTACCGTAATACTTGATAGGAAAACGTACTTGAAGTGTGATGTGTAAGGAGACTCCTCTAAATTTTTCTTGAAAGTGCATTGAATTTCCCTCTGGAAATCCTGGAATCTTGTTCTCCACGACTTGGTTTCCTTTTCTTGAAGATCGAGGAAGGATCTCGGACAGTTCGGAAAACAACTTTCCTGATCTCAGACGAGCTGTTACTGCGACACTTGGAAAAATGTATCTACGATGTCGAGTCAATTCTTGTGGAAACACTTCTTGATTTTCCCAAGAGTGTATCGAATTTCTCTCGAAAGATAGCGATGGGAAACCGGTTTCCAGTCGACGGTGACTCCTTCGATCGAGCGTGGAAGCAATTAAGCGCTCGTTACACCGAGGACCACTGAACTGTGCTCTTCCAACCTAATCAAGCCAAGCAATAATTGCGATAACTAGCCCTTCGTCATTCGATTCACGAGGCAGGCACCAAGAGGCAGGCACGAAGGGGACCCTAGTCTTCTAAGGACGTTTATTCTTGGGTACTTGTTCGCTGTCGAACCAGCGACAAACATCAACTTCGCGTCCCTCGTAACATCCGATGGATGACGCTTCGATCCACGCTGAATCCCGCTGATCGATCAATGCTCGACTATGCGCTAGCTATAGATATACGTCGTGACGTTACGTAACGATGAGGCGATCAGCTGAATCGGAACAGCGACAAAAAGGAACAGTTTTTCATTCAAGCGTTAACGTACGTGCGTTTGTATCGCGTGTTCCTCGTAGGAGGAGCATAGCCTCCTAGGTTAAGTGCTAGTGGCTTTTACGAAGACTTGCTTCGACATCTCGAGATCAACTAATATTCTAGATCGTAGAACCATGGTACTTGAAGCGTGATATTCTCCACCTACTGTCAGGAGTCGAAGGAGACTTTTGTTTTGTGAGAATTAGGATTAGGAGGAGCATAAAAATATCTTGGGGATGTACAATGCCTAGAATCTTTTAGGCCAAGTGCTAGAAAGCTTGCATATGGAACTTGGATATCTCTAGAGTTAGGAATTAAAATCAACCAATATTTTATATCTTGGGATCATGGTACCATAGTTCACCTCCTGTCACAGTTCTAAGGAAACCCCAAAGATGGAAAATCTAGCCTCCCCTAGAGTCAAAACCTGAAAGCAACCAACCTCCTAGATCCAAGGCCTCATGGACCACCCCGCACCCTTTACCAAAGTTCAAAC